>NC_071295.1:934090-1237121 GCF_027563975.2 Plodia interpunctella
CGTCTTAACCACCACCGCTTCGCCGATATATTTGTTAGTCAACGTGAATATGTATACAACAAGTTTGAAGTTTGAAGTTACCGTACGAAGTGGAGGAATATACATATAGGAAAGCGAACTCTAGGCTCCAAAATATTTCGGGTGCGAAAGAAACCGGATAGTCCCGCATATAAGAGAGACAATTGAATTGAAAATAGTATTTAGCATTGTTCGAGAGTATGAAATCCTGAATATTAGTTAAGTTGTAATGTTTATATACAGCATGGCTTCAATATGTATATATAATATACATAGCATGGATTCAAATTTTTCCCTTTAGTTACCAAAGATAAAGGGAATATTTCTGTAATATTAATTTCTATAAAGAGGACAAACTTGTTGTTACTAGGATACGTGAGATATTGTTTTGTTTGTTTCATATTCAGGCGAAACAAACACATGTACTTACTTATCTACAAACAAATATTTTTGTGTAAAATTATATGGTCACAATAAAAATCTTTTTTTTTTTTTTAACAGCAAAAAAAAATCATCCCTGTTTTATTTGTGGCCTTCTACTCGGTTTTTGTAGTGCTGAAAATTGTTTAATCTCTCTTTGATCATTTCCGGGTTCTATTCTTAACCAAGAAGAGACGAGAGCATACTTCTATGCTCTTTCTTTTAGATTTTCAATTTGATTTAAATGAGGAATCAATATATTTAAAATTGTTCTGTAGCTGCCTGATAAACACGGACTTGTACGAAGCTGAAATTAAATTAAATTTGATGTGTAGGTTCCGTGGGATTCTTCTTCACCTGCGCTTTGGAAGTAGATTGAAGTAAATTTTGTTATGTATATAAGTAATTATCATCCTAATATCATCCTAATATTATCCTAATATCATCCTATTATCATCCTAATATCATCCTAATATTATCCTAATATCATCCTATTATCATCCTAAAATCATCCTAATATCATCCTGATATCATCCTAATATCATCCTAATATCATCCTGATATCATCCTAATATCATCCTAATATCATCCTAATATCATCCTAATATCATCTTAATATCATCCTAATATCATTCTAATATCATCCTAATATCATCCTAATATCATCCTAATACCATCCTAATATCATCCTAATATCATTCTAATATCATCCTAATATCATCCTAATATCATCCTAATACCATCCTAATATCATCCTAATATCATCCTAATATCATCCTAATATCATCCTAATATCATCCTAATATCATCCTAATATCAACCTAATATCATCCTAAGTTGAATAGGAAATAATTCTGAATTTGATTTTTTTAAATCTAGCTTGTAGGTGTTGTGTCCCACTGCTGGGCAAAGGCTGGCTCCCCCTTATTTTTACACTCATCTCTCTCCATAGTAAGTTCTGGCCATCCAGGTAGAAATTCGTCGATGTCTTCTGCGTCTACCTCTTGATTTGATTGAATTTAAATTTAGGGGATTAAAAACCTTAGAAAGAGTTTTTATCAATTACCACAGCAACGAAAAAAATACAGCATTTTTTCATGCGTACGAAGTCGCGATAAAACGCGCGCTTATATAAAATTGTTCACCACTAACTCCCCAAAGCGTGCTTAGCAATATAACCGACAAAATTAAGTGAAAAACTAGGACTTTGCGCTTGTACGCGTTAATTTTCAGCCCGGCAATTACATAAATTTGAGTCGTCGTCTGAACCATTGGGCTATGGCCCGTTTGAACAGACAAGTTGCTGACGCAAGTACAATGGTTAAGTCGGGAACTGACATGCGTGATATATAGACGGTTCGATTGGTATTAACTCAGTCGGGGGTCGCAGTGGTCGGGTTTATTGTACTTATTTATTTCCGCATTTTATCTATAACAGTATGTTAAAAGTTGAAAATATTTGCCATGACAAACCATAATCGTAACGCCATAGACAAAATTAAAAAAAAAACTGCCTTTATTGTACGTAAAAAGAACTATTAAATTCTATATACTAATTAATGGATTCAGTAATTTTGATGTCGTCGAGCTGATTCTTCTAGATTCTTCACATTAAATCAAAAGTAGTATTTTATTTAATATGAATGTGTATTTTCCCGAAGTAATTAAAATAAAACAAATCCTGAATCGAATGTATAAAAATAATCTCAGCGTGCTTAAATCTGAATAGTACAATAATTCCCATTTTAGACGAATAAAATTGAAAATACCTGTTATTGCTAAAGTTGCGACATTTCAGAGAACAATATAAATGTTTTATCAAGTTCAAAAGAGAATATTTTCTATATAATAGACATATTTAGAAAGTTAATGTGCACTGGCGACATGACATCAAGTAGTCAGTACTTGTCATCATCTAAATTACAGTTTAAAGCGTTTCAAACGAGGCTTAGCGCTCAAATTGATGTGACGTCATTAAATCAGCTTCACACATTAACGTATAACGTAAGAAGTGTGCTCTCGACGATCATTAACCAAATCTCGAATGTAGTGTCGCTAACGCCTTGATCTAAGGGTTGTGTAATATTTAAATACACTACCTAATGTCTACGGCTATGCTTGCAGGTCAAAGGAATATTATTAGAAGTTTGCAAAATAGACCTGATCAGCTGTACTGCTAATTAATTCATAAAATTGGCATTATTTACCTATTATTAGCTTTGCAGAGAAACAAATTAGCTACTAATACTAAATTATGTTTATCCTGTAAAAATAGATTAAATTTCGGGTCTAAATAGAATAAATGTAGCATAATTAACTGGTTAGTTTAGTTAAGGTTCAAATTGTTATGCATAAGAACGTTATGCTTAAAAATCATTACGCCATAATTCAGTATGCTTATGGCTTAAATTTTTATGCTTATAGATAGAGACCCGTAAGTTTCATATATAAATAAATATTTTTTCAGCAATGTTTGAAAGAGATGGACCCGACTGGCTACCCTATATGTGCCAGAAGGACGTAGGCGCAGAGGGAGACCGCGAAAGGGATGGCGGGACAATTTGGAGATGGGTTACTGCGAGGTGGTGGCTGCTCTCGACAGAGATTTGTCCTTTTGCCACAATTCTCTGTATTTGCATTTGCTGCATTTCCGTCAATATATTTGCGCAGCAGTGGGATACATCAATAGGCTAATAAAAAAAGGAAATAAATTAAACATACTTTTATAATTACGCATTTTTCTTTGTATATAGATTCGGATAAATTTGTTAATTATACAATAGACTAAATAGGTATGTGGACATACTTTATCTGCCTTCATAACAGTATTTAAAAGCCCTGAATTCGAATAGGTAGGGTAAGTAAATGGAGGGAAAAGACAGAATGTTTTTCCCAACCGTGTTGCCACTATATTGTTGAGGTCGACGCTTCAAGTTTGACTTGCCTGGCTTAGTGGAAAACTGTTTGCTCTTTGTATAAAGGGTTGCGAACTTTAGAGGAGAAATTAGCAATTGTTTCGTTTATATTTTGTTTGTTTGTCATATACTAGCTGCACCCCGGATCTTCGCTCCTGTAGGAATTTCGGGATTAAATGTACTATATTTGTTATTCCAAGTTGTTCTAACAAAGGTAGAATATAACCTCAAATAATAAATAGGGTAAATTTTCACTATGTAATCCAGTAATCCAGTAGATTTTGCGTGTGAAAGAGTGACATAAACAAATACCTACATCCTAATGAACTTTCGCATCAATTATATTAGTAGGATTATATATATATATATTATTGAGGTATTATTGAGGTATCAATACACCAATCGATGAAGAAGATGAGATGAGAACAATATGATGAAGCAAAAATATCGTGAGGAAACCTGCACACGCGTTGACAGTTCACTGATCTGAATTCACTTGCCACTAGACGCACTTAGCCATCAGACTTATAGCACCCCTCTTTTTGGGGTTAAAAATAATCTGGATGTTAGGAACTGGGCCAGCAACCTGTCAGTAAAGCTTAACGTGGTTTCCGAGTTTCACAACTCTTGGCTCTACCCTATTAGTTATAAAGATGTAGTACTGTATTTTACTGTCTGTCTTTGATCCTCGCGTGTGCTCGATTACATTAGGAGTTCGTAAAAAATCAACCGTTCAATTTTTAAGATTTCTCTATGCTTTTGCAACCGGCTGCTTGCCTGACGTCAACCTTTTTTGGCGATGCTAATTTTGCCTATCAGTTGTTAAGGCATGTGTCCCTTACACGCCTCCTATGACTGTATTTGGAATACATGTAAAATAATTTGATGCATAATATGTTACAATAATAATAGTAGTTAAACAAAAACAAAACTTAAAAAAAAACTAAACTAAAACTTTGGCTATAAAGAAAAATCGAAGGTTTTCTATCAACGTGTGTTTGTTATCTTTACGTCGAAACTCAGGTGAAATAACATACAAAACACATGACTGTTATCTGAAGATAAGAGCATTAACATTGCCCATAATTCCAGAACGCTGCGAGCCTTTACAAACTTAATTCGGGCTCATTAATGATTTAAGGCCTTTGAGATTAGTCCCTTTTTAAGGTTTTAATTCGCGTAATACTATATGTCATCAAAAACATGCTGTACAAAACCCAAGTCTCGCAGCTCAGTTTTTCTACCGTAAAAGTTGTGAGATCCATGTTACCAAATCTATTAATTTATTTAGTCCCTACTTAAGGGACCATCTGTCTTAAGTTACTTACGTAAGTTATTATCATATCAATATTAAAAAACTTTTGGGTTTTAAATAAATAGATCGATTTGGCCATCGCGTGATTAGATTGTTTGGTGTGTATCTCACCATACAACACTACGGGCCATCAACCTGATTTCTCAACGAAGTCCTTCCGATGTGGGATGATTTAGGTGAGTGTCTATAACAAATTAATGGCCCTGAAATTCAAATGGCGAACAAGAGTATCAGTGAATTGGTTGCACTAGATCCCGTCTCCACTTCTCGGTTTATTGACAAGTTTAAATGCCACCAGAGCCATGTTGTAATTCATTATGTCATTTGATGAGCCGCTTGGAATTAATTACACATCCTTTTTGAGGTTTTTATTCGCATAATTAATTAATTAATAATACTTTTAAGATAACGTCGCGTAATTAATTAATTAATAATACTTTTAAGATAAATCGTTGAAGACCTCGGTGGCGGAGTTGTAAAATGCATGCCTCTGAACTGAGAGCTCCTGGGTTCGATCCCCGGTCGGGTCATGATGGAAAATGATCTTTTTCTGATTAGCCCGGGTCTTGGATGTTTATCTATATATGTATTTGTTATAAAATATAGTATCGTTGAGTTAGTATCCCATAAGACAAGTCTCGAACTTACTTTGGGGCTAACCCAATCTGTGTGATTTGTCTAATATTTATGTTTATTTATAAAAGGTGAATTTTAAGTCATGTGATTACTCAACTTAATATTGTATTGGTTGATTGGTTTACGTACTGCGTCTACGAAACGGTGCGATAAGCCAAGTTGCTCTTACCTCTCTATCTTTAATTATTATATCCGCAGCTGTGGTTACAACCAGTTATGACCTACTAAAATAAGTAATATTTCCATCAGCTGTTATATTTTCTCGTAATAAAATACTAAAATAGACTATTCGGGTGAGGTAACTCCTTAATGATCAACTTGGACGAGAATAAACTTAATTTTCTTGAGTAATTTAAGGGTGAGTTGCACCGTTAAATTTAACGTTGATTATACAGATGACAATTAGACAAAATGGCGCGCTCTGAATTTTTCTGCGCACGTTAAAGTTATCGTCAAAGTTAACGGTGCAATCCACCACATATTAGTTAAAAGTACTATTCTTTACACGTGTAAGAATAGAATACCGGGTGTCGTGACAATTACGGCTGTGATAAGTGAATATGTGCAGATAGCCTACTAACATGCGGCGCACGTTAAAGATGATGTAAAAGTTGACGGTGCAACCCACCCTTAATCTATTTCATGTTTACTGTCAGTTTAGGTCAAGACAGAGTCTTTTTAAGGAAAAAGGAATTTGGGCTTTTACTTATATTTTCCTGTTTCTAAAACCGTTCTAAAAATGTTAAACTTTCAATTTTAACTTTGTTGATACTTGTATGTGTGTAGTAAGCTTTATGGTGCGTGGTTCCACACACGAGAGAACGAGTTCCATTCTGTACAACCTGATGGTTAGAGTAAAAATATAATATGTACCTACGTTAATTGGCACAAAATTATACACTTGGAGTCGGACTCGATCGGAGCTATGTTGCTATGCTGTATTAAGGATATAAGGCTTATTATTCGAACAACCAATAACTATAATTATTTTTATACGTTTAGGTCGCCCCAAATGGGCGGGGCACTGCGCGCGTTACGAGTATTTTTGACAAACAAAATTCTATTAGCTTCAGTTCACACAGCAGAGTACTAATCGAGTCTGGCCCTTATTTAATTGACAGCGTCAAAATTGAAAGTTTAAATTGTTAATTTTCATTAAATCTCTTTGATCTATGAAATATTAAATGCCTACCTTTTTTATGCAATATAAAATTTTCATCTTTTTCCGATCTAGAAAATTCGTCGACCTTATTAACCGGTAATTTTTATCGTGAATTTTTAACGCGTAATTTTGCTCATAAAAAATATTGCGTAGCCATGTGTGGAGTCGAACATCTTTGTTGTTCAAACATAAGTCGACGAGGCATTGTAATGTTCGCTCGGTGTGAAATATTCAAGGTGGATTACCCAACCAGTTTGAAAAGGGTACTTTTGGAATCAGTGAGGTGTGCTGGCTTGCCAATATCATGATAGAAGCTAGGATAAATTGGTTGTGAGGATTTATGTATGTATATGTTAGAAGCGGAAAACTACCAAAGCTATGCGTGAAATATATGAGCCTGTTTGATCAGACCAGTGAACTAAATAGACAACCGGTGTATAGAAGGCCTACCACGAGACTTACAAACACGTGTGTTAATATACTTCGCCCTTCGCCCGCGTGATTTTCCCACCTACCCTAGATCTTTCATTGTACACCAAACTATATTGAATGTGTAAATAAAGCGATAAATTTACTTTCACATTTATCCCAATTTCTCTGACCTTTATCCTAATCGTAACTAATATATTATTAGTGACACACGACCTTTGATGAATCGTAATAGAGACGAATTTAAAATGAATTTGGGAAGCATAATATTCTGTTCCATTGTACAGTAAAGGCTTGTAATAACAGAATTCTACTTAAAATAGAATTAATACACATGTTTGGATAAATGTTAGTTTCAAATTTCAATTGCCCCTTTATGTAAAATGTTCTGAGTATTGTTTTAATGTTACTAACTCGGAACAACTAATACATAATTATTTCCATGGAACTGATTAGAAATTTGTAGCAATTCAATTGCTATTCCATTTGTTCACGGGGCGTCCAATTCGCCGGTAAAAAACCGGACCGAAGAAGTTAGATGTAACACGAAGCAAAAACAGAAAAGTGGCAATAAGGCGTCTCCGCTTTAACAAAATATAAAATACTAAAATATGTATTGACATATTTTAGTCAATAACGTTTCTCTCCGTTTTTTTATCGGATGATAGATTCGGTGATTCTGACACCAAAAATAAAGGGTCTAAGGTTGGAATACTTAACATATTTAACAATATATTGTTATCTATATTGAAATCTTTTTTGCGTCAAAATAAATCTAATAAGGACCTTAAGAAAGTGTGTTTATCCAAAATAGTTGGAATACGAACTGTTTATTGTATCTTAATCACATATTCAAATTGTTTCCTAAAGTACTAGTTGAATGTTAGATGTTTAAATACAATACATGATCATATTTGATCATATATTGTAATTATAAAGCTTGAAGGGTTGGTGCGACGCCTGCTTGTGGATTGAAAAGGTTCGAATCCTACTCGTGCCATATGATTTTGTATACTAATCTGATTCATGTACCTATAGCAGTGTTAATAGACCAATACCTGTTTTCGCTGAAGGAAAATATCGTGAGGAAATCTGCACACTGGTTGATTGTTAACTTGTTTGTGAAATGGAGAAGGCAATGGCAATTATTAGTGCCACTAGATTAAAGCGTAGAAAAAACTCGATTTGCATTAGTGGCATTTTGATTAAATCAAACGTACAAATACAACACACAGCAATAAAAAGTGTTGAGCTATCGAAATCACGAGATTTTTATTTTGACGCGCGTTGAAAAACCACCCGTGCGAAAGTGGGCTAAATTTATGATAAAACCTTCATTACAAGGGGTAAACGAAACGACCCTTTTCATTACAGAAGTAGACATAACGTCGTCGGCGTACTTTCCCACACGTAGAGCATACAGTCAGATTACAATTTCATTATTTATCAGATTCTAAAACCTAAAAAGGGTTGTTTTACAACTCCATTCAAATTAGTCCCAACAAACTGCCGCCATTGCATGTATATTTGACATAAAAAATTAAATTTTGCTTAACAATTTGAATGTATATATGTATAAACCTACTGGTCTATTTCATGATTTATGAGTTTCTGTACCTCAAACGTGACGCCACTTGAGTACTTTGTGGCTTTTTGAGAAATTACTGTATGTTATAAAATTTGACTTGAAAAGTGACTGTGGGGTGGTTCGCAGAGCATTTCGACTGCTGCGGTCGCTCTGTCATTACAATTTTTCAAATTTTAACACAGACAACAATGAGTTTTACCTTATGACTGTGCTATAGAAATCAGAATCATTCAAAAAGTGCAAAATTAAGCGAAATACTCTTAAAGAATATATTGTTTACATTTCATTATATAACTACATAAAAGTACAAAACATGTGTAACTTTGTTAATTTAACGGATTAAGTTCAAAAGTATGTATAAACAAAATAAAATCACTAAAAGCACTTTCAGATAATCAAATTCTGGCAATGTTACTGCCGGTAGCCGTCTATTAAGGAATAAAATTTACGATCAAAAATGTGATCACAGGGCCATAGAATATGTAATACCGACGTACAGAAGATTCACTGTTGAATAAATGTGTGAACATTGCGTAGTTAGTATGAGTGCTTTAGTTTACCGCCAAGAAAATCCAGCAATGTATATAGAATACGCCAAAGTTTGGCCAACTACGACGACAATGTGGTATTCGAATTCCTCGTCGACAAATGTCAGCTTTGTCCCTTGTCCATTCATATAAAGCTCAAAATCAGAAATGTTTGCTACCAATATAAACTAGATCCTTTCAGTAACTTGGTCCGCAGCTTCATAAATTTGTCTGGTGTCGGAGGTAGAAATTTAAAATAAGCCTATGTTTGAACTCTGTACTATATGCATACGAAATTTCATCAAAATCGACTCGGCGATTTATCTGTGAAACATTACAGACGGGCAAACTTTCACATTAAATAAATAAATTTCATAGCAGGCACCGTGCGCTGGCGTAAGTCGATTTAGTTACGAAATGTACTATTTTAATATTGATCATTCAAAATGAATCTTATTACGATAGACGACCGTTCACAATCCGTTGACAACCAAGTTGTATAGAAAGTGCCACATATGGGGGTCTGGCAGCCATCGTACCTTAACGTCGAGTAAATGGCCCTGTCATAGGCCTCGGTCGATACCCATCTCATATTAAGGCAATTACTACGTTTTATGATTTCAATGGCGACGAAAGAGGATTATTTCGCTGTATGATCATTGAGTTTCCAGAGCGACAGATTTTTTAGGGTTCCATATTAAACGTAAACATTTTAACAACATTGGAACGTTTTATTCTGTTATTTATTAATAAAGTTTAAACATACTTTAAGCTAGAGTATGTGTTGTCACTGTCACATTTAAAATTTAGCATTTACAGATGCATGCTTTATCATTATTATGATTAGTCCTTAACAATTATTTATCAATTCCACGGCCACAATTAAACATTTCGATAAATTTGCTTTTAAAAACTACTTTCTTCTACCTTCTATGTTTAGTTCGATCGATATATATATTACAGATATCGAGTTCTATACCCAATTAGACTTGCGCAGATATCAAAACTATTAGCATTAATAATATTTCTGTCAATTGTATTCATTACGAGACGACATAAAATTTCATTTCTATTAGTTTCCTCAGCTTATTAGTTACGAAGTTCTCATGAATGTTTTGCTCAACTAATATGGACTGATTGCCTGGCAAAGTTTTCGTATAACGTTAAATGTTTGAGTAATAGTAATATTTGCTGTGATATCGTTTTCTGTGAGTGCTGATAGCGCATGCGCATTGTGTCATTGTGATATGTATATACTTGAGTATTATTGAAATAATTCGAACATATTTATTAACCACCGAATAACTCTGATTTATTCGCTTGACTGACTGACTTTTTCTAGTTTTGATATTATTTAATGATGTTATGCGTATATATAAAAGCTTGTAATATTTTATCCTAATAATAAAAGTTATACGTACTTTCCAAACTGTTTTTCAATTAACTGTATTTATCCGTAATAAAAGGAAGTGGATCGGATCGGAATGGCAAAGTTTACAATGGATCAAACCGAAATTTAAAAAATATAAATAATTATGAGTGAATTGGTTTGTGGATCAGACTGGAATAACTCATACGTATTTTGTGATAAATAATGTTTAATCGTCCAATTAACCTTCATAATCTATATAATAAAATAGCTTTCATTTCAATAATGAATAATATTGACAATATATACGGCAAAATATTATAAACATATGTCTTCTTCAATAATAGTGTTAAAATATTTTTCATCTTGCAGTTTATAGAATATAATCATTTTGATTTTGCCACGCCACGTTAGTCTGTGTAATGTAGAAACCAATACATTTTCCGATGTTTAAGAACGGAGATAAAGAAACTCGTATATTCTTGTACAGAGTTATTTGAAACACGAGCAAACACGCATTAGTTCACAGGTAAGTCGTATAAAATGTACATTAATCAATAATATAACTGCACGGAACATAATTAAATAATTCGCAGTTTCCCCGTTTTAATTACGTAATTGAAGGAATTTTAGAGAGGAAATCCCGACGATCTTTTAAGAACTTGCACAGATAAATTATATATCATAACTTATTAAAAATAATTACAAATACATAGATTTTGAAAAAAAAATGTTTTTGTTCATTTATTTAAAAATGTTCTATCTTTATATTATAAAATTAATTATGTTCTTCAATGTTCTTCTTTAATATTCATTATGTATTGGTAGGAACCAATCCTAATATAAATTCGAAAGTTTGTGAGGATGTGGGTATGTAAGAATGTATGTATGTATGTTTGTTAATCAAAATCTACAATCTAATGCAAAATCTACTGGACCGATTATTTGATACACGGGTAGAATATAACTTGGAATAACACTTTTTATCCCGCAATTACCACGGCAGCGTAGCCTCGGGACGCAGCTAGTCATCAATCGATTTAAAATCGATTTTCTTATCGATGGAGTATTTTATTTTCGCCACGAACTTTGCTTTGTATTTTATACATCTATAAAGTTCGGGGTCCTTTTTTTAGCATAATTTATTTTGTCCTATTATTTTTGCCATACCATAAATATAATATATTTTGCATAAAATATTTTGGCATAATAGATGTATGGCATAATTGATTTTTGGCATACGGGTAAATTTGGCATACTTAACTTTTAGGTTAGGTTAGTTATGCTTGAAATAGTTATGCGTAAAACGTTACGCATTGTCATAAATTGTAAAAAAAAACACTCTGTAGTACTAACGGAAGTATGTGAAATATAACTTGCGAGATTTCATTACAGACAGACTAGACAGGTGAAACTTATGAGTATTAATATGGCAATAGTGAGACCCAAGGAAGCGGTGGTAGTGTAATGGTTCAGACGCCCGTCTGTAGATCGAAAGGTCCCAGATTCGAATCCTACTCATGCCACATGAGTTTTTATACCAATCTGACTCATATATAGTAGTTTCATCGACCACCACTTGCTTCCGATGAAGGAAAACATTGTGAGGAAACCTGCACACTGATTGATTATTAACTTTTGTGTGAAATGGAGAAGGCAATGACAAACCACTCCATTACTAATACCAAGAAAGTTGTTATGTGTATTTAAGTCCACGTAATGACCACGACCCTCAGCCATGAGGAATACGACTATGAAGAAGAAGTGAGACCCAATATAATAATTGACACAAACAATTCCACAAACAAACAGACTGGAGAATAGATCACTTTGATTCTTAAATGAAAACCAAACACAATTCTGTTTGCTTTTGTAACTCTAAAGTTTGTTGCCTTTTAGTTTATATACGGAATTAGAATTATTGTAATTTACACCTTATTATTGATATAGGAAAGTCTCGAGTCGATCGATATGAAAATGACGATAATGTTTGTTGCTTTTTTAATTTTTTTTGGACGACATTGGAAATATTTAATGGTTGACAGAGCGTGAAAAGATTAAACAAACAAACTTACTTTCACATTTATAATATTAGGATCGCACGTGCACATTATACATAATTTAAATCTGTAGTATAGTGTAGTATAGTTCTTTAACAGGTAAACGTTGAAATCAACATTTCACATTTACAAAACATTTACAAAAACTTTTTTGTAACTTTTTAAAGCTTATATTTGAATACTTTGGCAGCATTTTAAAGCTGGTGAATTTTCCCTGGTTTAATTGCGAATATGGCAAAAAATAAAACGCATAATTAGAAAGAAAAAATATTATATTTGTATGCAAAACATTCAAGCGGCCCAATTTTTATTCGGTTGAAATATTTATAACGGTACCCAACTGGGTATGAAAGGGGAATAAAAATAACATTGTATATTTTTTCGGTTAGGTACTGATTGCGTGTACGTTAAAATCACAGAGGAGGTAAATATATAGATACTTTTGTTTATTGTTTTGTTTAATCGGTCACCGGTACACTAAGAGGAGAAGAAAAACAGTAATAGAAATAAAGGATAAAATTCTAGCAGCGACCAGCGTACCGTGACTTTGCTGCATGACTTTTCTATTTACATATCACCATAAAGTTGATTGACTTGAAGTTGATTGAACAGTGAGACTCGGCTAACCAATCACAGTGCGTCAATGTGATACAACGATAACCATACGGCAATGTGATTGGTTTTGCTGTGTCTCACTTCGAATTGATTCGACAGTGGGAACTGCAATGCAAATCCGCATTTTGCGCTCTGTATGGAATATGTTTCAAAACTTAGATGACACGATTTGATCGCTGTGAAATAATAATGTTAACTCAATATACGTTCACACTTATAAAATGTACTTTTATACAGAGAAATAATTTTAATAATAAAAATTATTTAAGTGATAACACTAAAAACTAAATACATATTCTGATTCAAATCATGAACATCAGAACGTGTATATAATTTCAACGTTATACATAGATTCGAAATGATTCATGGAACAACACAGGATATCCCATATTTTGAAGAACTTATATTTTAAACTTTAATTCAAACTTATCCAGCACAATAGAACTAAAATCATAAACTTTGACTATTTAACTTTGACTCCAACATTGTTACTCTGCACCCAGCCTACTCATGTGATTGTGGCCTGTGACCCGTCAACCGGATAATCGGAAATACGGATAATTGAATGAGTTGCACAGTGTTTGACCTTAAAGAAAGTAATTACAAGCTTTGCCTGATTAGAGCAAATTTTTCTGGCGAATTCACTAAATCAAGTGTAAGTAATTCGACACACTAAGAAAAAAATTGCACTTAGCTTCCCTCCGGAACAATCGGTCTGCATTCCCGATCGGTCTATTTTCAGAAACGCTCTACTTTCCCGATTGGTCTCATTTCCCGATTGGTCTAATTTCCCGATCGGTCTAATTTGCGAATTGGTCTAGTTTCCCGATCGGTTTAATCTCTCTCAATTAGTTTAACTTCTCGATTGGTCTAATTTCCCGATTGGTCTACTTCCCGATAGGTCTATTTTATATTTGTATTGCGGGTTCTTGAACACAAACACAGAAATTGACAAATCACACACGTCTCACACGAATTGAACCCAAAACCTCTACGTTAAAAATACGTCGTCGAAATATTGAAGGTTTCGTTAAGTCTTCCATTAAAGTTAATTGTTGTATGCCTCTTGAAAATCTCTCGAAAGGGAGCTCAACTAAAGAAGAAATCCTACTTACTGAGATTGTTCTCGAAGGAATTAAGATGAAGAATTTGATATAAAGTGGATCATTAGGAAGTTTCGGATTGAATGATCGACGCGAGTTCAAAAAATAAATATTTCAGAATATCTTGACTTGTATAAAATGTGTAAATTAAAAACAAAACGAAAATCTGAATAGTTTGCACTATTGTGTGTAGATATTACTGTGTAGATTTCAACATTACACATTAACATGTTTATTTTTATAGTCATCATAATTATATCGAGTGTGTTATTGCTAAAACTGGTGTCAGATTTTATTCAAGTCGCCTAAAGGCATCTAGCATGACTTTACGACTACTTACCACCATCTAGTATCAGGTAGTCGCATACACACTAGTGAACTAAACTGCCCCACCAGTGTGCAGGTTTCCTCACGATGTTTTCCTTCACCGGAAGCAAGACCACCAGTCTATGAAAACTACTATATAGGTATATATGAGTCAGATTGGTATACAAACTCATGTGGCACGAGTAGGATTCGAACCTGAGACCTTTCGATCCACAGGCGGGTGTCTTAACCATTACACCACCACCGCTACATTCTATTTATTTTTATAGTTTAGTGGGCAAACGATAATCTGTGTCGCCTGATAGTAACAAGCACTACGACCTTGGACACCAGTAACCCGATACGGGTCACCGATGGGTTGGCGACTTTTTCAAAAAAACATACTCTTTTCCTGAAAGCGCCAACATCGAAACTATAAGGGAACACCCTGGAGGGAAGTTTATTCCATAACAAGCATTTGCACGCAACTTCGCCCGCATTTATCTCGCGTCCGTTCATAACTTATTATTGAGAATATCTCGGGTTCAAAGCGTAATTAAACCTAAATCTAATTTTAAGTTGGATCATTCGCCACATCAATTCCATCCGCAATAGTTTTAACGATTTGCGCGAAAAAACATAGCTCACTGTATATATTTTTTTTATATGACGCGGCAAGTGAGAAAAATCAATTGTGAATTGTTTACAATACAAATGTTAAGCCTATCCTAAGGCTTTAGCATCTTTCCACAATCTTTTCAAAGGTCACAATATCGTATAAAGTGAACTCGTAAGCTTATTTGCATAAGGTGAATGAAGTTCGCCGAGTGATACCAAAGTTCTCAGCAACACACTGAAGCTACTTAAAAGTTTCCTTTTTAAGTAATAAGACCTCAATGTTTTCACAGACTCGAGGTGCTGTTATTAAGGCGATTCGTGTTGTATTCAATTTCGTTGAGTTTCATTCTGATCCTACATAATCGATAACCACATGGCTTTATTTAGTTGTTCATTCTTATTTGTTTGTCTCATTAGTTCATGTGATAGGTAACGCGGAAAAGTAGAAAGGTAGGAATTTGTACTTAATTCTTTTTAATCCATCCATACTTATATTAATCTATATCTATAGTCATATCTTAAATGCAAAAGTCTGTCTGTCTATCTGTCTGTAGGTTCCGCTTTTAAGGCTAAACCCCTGAACCGATTTTGATGAAATTCGGTATGCATATATATAAAGAACCCCAAACAAAGAATGGCTACTCTTTATTTTTCGAAAATAAATTAATATAATGGCGTGACTATAATGACTGGACATACATGCGAGCGTAGCCGCGGGGAAAAGCTAGTAACAAAATTGCAGATATATATTTTTTGTCAGTTTGTTATTTTTTTTTATTAAATAAATACATTTTACCTGTAATTGCAGAAGAACTTTTGTAATAGAAAAAACAAATATTAAATGTAAATTTAATATAAAATTAAAGAAAATTCCCACTCCGAAGTTGCTGGCATCCTTCATCAGCTAGAAAAGATCAGATTTTCCAAACAGCCAAGGGCACTCTCGATTAAATTCTCTTTCTAAAAAAACTAGATCAAAATTGGTTCAGCCGTTTGACTGCTACGATATGACACGGACAGACACAGACACATAGAAACTTGAACTTATAACTTCTGTTGTCGGTGGTCAAAAATTCCAAGTTCTTTCTTCTAAAACGATTCACATGTTATAGAAAAATTAGATGGATTGTAACCTCTAAATTTTCTCGCCTCTTTTTCTAAGACTGATGTGTTCCCACTGATGAAAAATGGTATGTATTCATGTATCATATCGCCTTGGACCCGTGATCTATAAGCACTCTGGCACATAAAACCGACCATCAGTCACTGTCCAAATCTATCAATATAGTTGGGGGATGTTGACTATCTCCAAAATATTTTTATAGGCCAAGACACGTTCGACTTACGAAAATCAAGTAAATTGTATTTATTTGGCGGTAATGACGGTTTAAACAATGTTTTTGTACCAGTTTACGTCGGCCACGGGAGCGCCAGATGAAATGTCAAAGATTAAAATGTAAGTCTTCGAAAATGTTTGATAATAAAATCTAAGAAAGATATCGCCTGTCGAGTATTGGACTAGCCTATACTAATATGTAATTACTTCGCCACAACGTGCGTCGCAGCGGTGTTATTCGACACAATGTACCTATATACCCTTCGTTATAAAATTAATTTCCATTTTCATGTCGAACTATAGTTGCAACTATAAATACTCTCTGCCCTTTGTCCAGTTTCAAATTTTACAGTGAATAAACATTAAGTCTATTTCCAATATAAATAATACTCAACAAGCGTTTACGAGTTGTGAAAATTTTAACGAGGTTTTGTGGAGATTTTGTCAAAGCGAAATATTCATATTACTCTTGCGCTGAAAAGATTTTTACAATATTTATGTACGGTCAAAAGCAAAGCGCCCTACACCGTAAAGAGGTTCATATAAGGGTAGATACTTGAAATGCAGCTATAATTGTTATGACATTATAATAACAACATATAAACTGAAACTTATTTCAAAAATAAACCAATTTTTACTGACTTCATGGTAAAGTTTGATAGTTCTATAAAATACTAACTACACAATAATTTTATAATATTTTCCTAATTTTATCCTTTAATGAAAAATTGTGTCGTATCGAAAATTTTGGAAATACATCTAAATACACTTTGAAAGTGTGAATATTCTAACACAAGATAAAAAATATACTAGCGACCTATTCCCGGCTTCGCTCGCGTAAAACCATAATAAAAAATATGTTAGTTCTGAACATTTCGTATCTCTGTGCCAAAGTTCACAGTTTGAGTTCATTAATTTTCATAGCCTATATAATTGTCCCACTGCTGGACAAAGTGGGCAAAGACCTTTCCTTCTGTCCCCCACAGATTTCTATCTTGGGCGGTCTGTTACCAACCACGCTAATATTCTAAGTCGTCTCGCCATTATTACAAAAATACAAAAATAGAAATATAATATCATATTTTCAATTTATAAGTGTGGATAGTATGGTTAATGCGTCAGAACAGAAGGTTGTAATGGTAAATGGGCACAGAAAAATGTAAAACTAAATAAAATAGGTGAAATCAAGTATCTCAGCCTAACGTTTTAGCTCACTTATTTTTCTGAAACGTGCTATTACCGCGGGTTTACCCAGTATATCGGATTTGACCCAGTTTCTAGAATGTCCGGAACCACGAGAGTTTTATGCGCATTCTAAGATTTTATCTCTAAAATTCATATGCTCGGTAAAATTTGCTATCTTTTAAAATGATGAATTATAGAAGTTACTTTTTACATGCTTGCACAGCTGTATTGTAAAATACTTGATTGTATCATTCAAATTTTAGTAGTAAAACTCGACAGCCCACTACAGCCGATAATACAAATTAAAAAAAAAAAATCACGTTTCATTACCAACTACCAGCTTCGCACGATATATAAACCTTCCTATTGAATGACTCTATCGATTACAACAACCCGCATTCAAATCCGTTGCGTAGTTATAGAGATTTAAGCATAAATAGGAACAGAGAGACAGCGGGAAGCGACTTTGTTTTATGCTTACATTTGTCTTCACAGACAGACACCTATGAAACACTAGAAGACCTTTGCCCAGCATTAGGACAAAAGACTTTGATAAAATATACATATATAAACAACACAGCACTAATCGCTCACTGCCATGGGCAGACGACACGATGTGAAAGTTCGCCAAAGTTTTTCTGTTACCGCACCCAATCAAAACTCACGCCAAATAGCACAGAGAAAAATTTAGGACAGCCTTGTAAGTAGCTAATTGATTAGTTTTATATCAAAATTCCAGAGAAGGTGTGCAGGTTTCCTCACGATGTTTGATTATGGTTGATTATTAACTTGTGTGTGAAATGGAGAAGGTATTTGGCATTAGGCCAAGAAAGTTGTTGTGTGTGTTTAATTCCACGTAATGACCACGACACTCAGCCATGAGGAATACGACTATGAAGAATATCAAAATTGTAAATACTTGCTACACTTACTAACATAGAAGCCTAGTCTCAATGTGTCCAACAACTGTTATTCTAACCCTGAAATTATTTCCTTACAAATACTCGGTTGATTGGAGGATATCCCTTTATGTGATAAGTTCGCCTTTGTACGCGTCTCTTTTCTACTTTTTTCTTAGTAAAGTGTTTGTTTTGTGCAAATGGTTTACAAACAAATATGTATGCACGATGTCAATGCACTCTCAAACTACGACATTTTTAAATATTCCAAAAAAAAAGTTTGTTCACCCGTCTGGGAGGCTAAATCGAATTACTTTTACAGTTCATGATTCTTTATTCCCTTCGAAATAATGTAGGTTTTCAACGCAGCTCGCTATTAGTTTAGAGAAGACCTTTTAAGACTGGCAAAGGTCCCTGGTGATTGAAATGAGAATGTCCAATTTTATTCTTCGTTCAGAGATTTTAAAAAATTTGCAGTATATCAGTTAATATGGGCGCATTTAGAGATTCGTATAAACTTGTCAATACGTAAATATTAATTACATATGTAGATACTAATAATACAAATGTGAAAGCCTATCTGTCTAGCTAATTCTAATAAATCAGTACAAAACTGCTCTGCTTATTTTGATGAAATTTACGAAATGGTGATTCGAGATGAAACAAAGGGTATGTACCGTGAGCGGAGCTGCGGGTACTAGCTAGCTTTGCATAAACTAAACTCTTGATTGAGGTTCTCGAAACACCGACTAAGGTTTTATGAAAAAAAATCTTATCAGACAGATGATTATTTTGTTGTCTTACGAGTATATTTCGAACTGTCATTCTTGGACATTCTTATTTCACGACTCGAAGTCGATAGTCCGCGCAGAAATATTCTTTCGTACCAAAAATAATGATTATTAATTTATCACAAAAATTAGTAATGCCACATTTCCGTAGGTCGCATGACGGCCGGACGATCACGGAATATGAAAATTAAAAAAAAATCTAGCAAAAATACTTGAAAATTTATCGTTTCTCATGACGATAAGGATAGTACTCTGTTTGTTTTATTAAATATTATGTCGTTATAATGAAATTATGCTTGGTTGATAAGGCACGAAAAAGTGTCTCATAAATTACTGGCAGTTAAATTTTACTGTATTAATGAGAACTGCGCGTTATAGTTTTTTATCGATACAATATCGATAATCTCGCATGTTTCCTTTGTTCAGGTCGATGTCTCCGCGAAACCTGCATCGTCGGCGTAAAAAATAATATTTAAATTTTGATTTTACAACCTGCCTGAGGTTAACCTTCGTTGAGAATGTTATTATTGCCAATAAATAAACAATCAATTTATTAACACAAATCACACAGATTGAGCTAGCCCCAAAGTAAGTTTTAGACTTGTGTTATGGGATACTAACTCAACAATATTATATTTTATAACAAATACATATATAGATAAACATCCAAGACCCGGGCCAATCAGAAATATATCATTTTCCATCATGACCCGACCGGGGATTGAATCTGGGACCTCTCGGTTCAGAGGCAGCACTTTATCATTGCGCCTCCGAGGTTGCCCAAGCTATATGTCCCTTAGTCATCTCATTCAATATCCACAGGAAAAATTGGAGTGGTTCTATTCTAGGGTGGAACCACACGCTACATCATCACTTCCATAACTTGAATGTCAGTTGTTATTAGACATTAAACAAATTTTAGTTTAGAAATTCGATAGCTTTCCATAAGAGTTCCATCTTTAAAAATATTTATGGACCGCAGGTTTATCTATATGACAAAATTATTTTTGATATTTTAAAACTAGAGCAGTTAAAGTATTTATGTTCGAGCAACACTAATTTATTTATTTTTTACAAGCTGCTAATTTTGCCCAATCACTTTTGCATGTCTAAAAGCTTTTCAGTACCTGAACATTTCGTGTTTCTGTTTCAAGATTTTACTGAAATTAGTTTTTGAATCACTGATCGTTTACTGATTACGACATGACACATTAAAAGGTCCTATGATATTTATAAATCTCTACTATTTAAGTACTATATTTTACTAATGGAATATCTATTATATTTTGATTAATGATTACAATGATTAATGATTAATACTGGCCCACTGGCCCAGTATCTATATTGTCACATTCAGAAATACTGGCTCTCTGTACACCGTGACAGCAACAGGATATAACCCTATATTTATTATATAATAGGTCATATTTTATTCTAGGTCTACGTTCTAGTCATTGACCTGGAATAAATATTATTATTATTATATTCATGTATATTTTTCTCCTCTTCAGAGAGGGTAATGTAAGCAACTAACGCGGGCCTTAGCCAAGCTATAGGAGCAAGAATCTAAATAGAAAATCGTGAGCAAACGCTGAAAGAAGATAGACATTTTCTGGTGATCCGACAAGTATTAAGAATGGTGGCTATCTGTAAAAGGTAAACTATATACATCGGGATATTGAAAGTCTTCAGGCTTTGTGAAAGTGATTTCAGTATTACCCCTGTTGATGATAAAACTATTGGTACTATATGGACCGTATGTGTGAATTATTATTATTAATACAATAATAATCTATAATAAGTGGACAAAGAAAAACCTCGCTTAAGATTTTCCCGTATTTCTTCATACATTTGCGTTAGAGGACTCAAAGTAAACTCAAAAATATTTTTTTTCTTATAATACTAAACTAGCGGCCCGTCCCGGCTACGCTCGGGTAAAATCATAATAAATTGTACACCTAAACCTTCCTTAGGAACCAAACTATCTATTGATGAAAACCGCATGAAAATCCATGCAGTATTTTTTGAGTTTATTGCGAACAGATGGACAGACTCGGCACAGAGGACTTTGTTTTATAAATGTAAAGATATACAAACATTTGGACTATAATATATGGTAATATAGGTCAGGATATTTAGCAAAATGATCATTGTATTGTGACCTGTGGTAAATTTGGTCATGACTCATTTATACTTTCTAATCTAATCTAATTCTAATTAGGACAAATCACACAGATTGAGCTAGCCCCAAAGAAAGTTCGAGACTTTTGTTATGGGATACTGACTCAACGATACTATATTTTATATCAAATACATATAAAGACAAACATCCAAGACCCGGACCAATCAGAAAAATATCATTTTTCTATCATGACCCGACCGGGGATCGAACCCGGGACCTCTCGGTTCAGAGGCAAGCACTTTACCACTGCGCCACCCGAGGTGGTCACATTACGTCACTTTACATAAAAGGTTATTTTTACAAGTTTTAATTTAATTTGCAATGTTTATTTAGGTCAATCTTGAAAATTAATCAGACATAATAATATTATTGTGTGGAGTTTTATAATGCTTGTTAGGTGTGTCCTGAAAACGTTATTATATATTACATTATTAGCTGATTTTTTCCTAATAAAATGTTTTTTTTTTCACTAAGCAAAGAATAAGCAAAGAATCCTAACTAATCCTAATATTACAAATGCGAAAATAAGTATGATTGTTACCTCTTCACGCTTTATCTATAAATATAGATAATATGACAAGTCACACAGATTGAGCCAGCCCCAAAGTAAGTTCGAGACTTGGGTTATGAGATACTAACTCAACGATACTAAATTTTATAGATAAACATCCAAGACCTGGGCCAATAAGAAAAAGATCATTTTCCTTCATGACCCGACCGGGGATCGAACCCGGAATCTCTCGGTTCAATGGCAACAACTTTACCACTGTACCACCGAGGTCGTCAATAAGGTCGACTATTCAAACTGGCGCTGTCATTTCAAGGATTTTCAATTTAGTTAAACAAAACTCATTATATCAAATTTGAATTAAGTTAGTGTATAAATAACAGAAAGTTGTATGTAACTAATAAGAATGCACGTAAATAATAAGAATGTAATGTAGCAAATTCTTATCATTATATGGTTTCAAATAAAGTTCTCTTGTTTGTTTCTATGTTTTTATGCAGACACACGTCTGTCTGTTCGTGATAAACTAAAAAATTACAGCACTGATTTTCATGAGGTTTTCACCAATAGTGTAATTCCTTATATTACGTGTATACTTTGTTACGGTTCTATCCGAGCGAAGCCAGGACGGGCCGGTAGTTTAGTATTATAAGAAAAAAAATATTTTTGAGTTTACTTTGAGTCCTCTAACCCAAATGTATGAAGTAATACGGGAAAAACTTAAGCGAGGTTCTTCTTTGTCCACTTATTATAGATTATTATTGTATTAATAATAATAATTCACACATACGGTCCATATAGTACCAATAGTTTTATCATCAACAGGGGTAATACTGAAATCACTTTCACAAAGCCTGAAGACATTCAATATCCCGATGTATATAGTTTACCTTTTACAGAAAGCCACAATTCTTAATACTTGTCGGATCACCAGAAAATGTCTATCTTCTTTCAGCGTTTGCTCACGATTTTCTATTTAGATTCTTGCTCCTATAGCTTGGCTAAGGCCCGCGTTAGTTGCTTACATTACCCTCACTGAAGAGGAGAAAAATATACATAAATATAATAATAATAATAATATTTATTTCAGGTCAATAACTAGAACGTAGACCTAGAATAAAATAGGACCTATTACATAATTAGTGTAACCAATAGTGTAATTCCTTAGATTACGTGTATACTTTGTTACGGTTCTATCCGAGCGAAGCCAGGACGGGCCGGTAGTTTATATAATAATTTTTGAAGCTAAAATCTAGGTACTATACGCCACAGATGCATATATCAACAAAAAAAAATGCACAGAATTATTCAAACGAAATAATCTTTTTTTATTTTTCAATAGCTAACTAAAGCTCAAATGTCAAAGGATATTCGAAATGAAAATTATTGATACAAAATGAAAGTATTCATTAAGCATAAAACTCAATTGGCTCACGTTAAAAAAAAACATGAAGAATATAATTCGCAGGTTCGCTCAATTTATTGGATGTTCTTGGACCGAGTGTCAATTAGTGTGGAAACAAAAAAAAATTATGCATCAGCGAACAATGCCAATTAAAATGACACAACAGGAGAAAAATCGACGAAATTCGATGAAAGGAATTATTAATTATTGATGGCTTTCGTATGCGGCTTTTTATGTCTTTTTTGAATTAATTTTTCATTTTTTTCTATTAAAATATTATATAGCTAATATTACTAGATAACTCTGGCTTATATTATGGCTTTTGGCATAACATTACATTAGCGTATTTTTATTTTCGCATAACTCGGCTTCGGCATATTTTTTTATACAGAATTAATATAATACATTTGGAACTTTACTTGTGACAGAAGTTGTGAGTAATTCCCAAAAAAAACATACAAATTCAAAATTATCAATTCAATTTCATATAGATCACTTATTTTCTATACATAAATCTAAGTCAACTGCCGACTACCGACAAACTTCATAGGATTAGTAAAACTAATTGTCGTCGCGAAAGGGAAGATTTATATTTGAAAAAAGCACTGAGAATAATATATGATATGATCACAATAAGAATTGAATAGATATGTACATATGTAGGTTACAAAACGCCATTTCTCGAAAACTGCTCAATGGAGCAGGAAATACATTGGAAACAGACATGAGTTTAGGCCCAGCATTTATCCAGATCCATCCGAAACAGTCTGACAGAAACCCTGAAGAAGTTGGGTTTGTGACAGACTTTTTGAGAGGAAACTTGGAGTAAACCCATATATGATCGGAAACCGAATTCCTTTCAGATTGCTTACCGCTCAGTATTCTCCTGTTGAGGCGAAACTATCGGTAACTTTTGCGAATGTATTTTTTATACGAACTAGTATTTATCTGTGAGCTGAGCATACAAACTTTTATGTAAGCAAAAATCTATTCTATATCCTAGTAACATCATAAATAATAAATAATAAATTAATATATCAGGACAAATCACACAGATTGAGCTAGCCCCAAAGTAAGTTCGAGACTTGTGTTATGGGATACTAACTCAACGATACTAATATTTTATAACAAATACATATATAGATAAACATCCAAGACCCGGGCCAATCAGAAAAAGATCATTTTCCATCATGACCCGACCGGGGATCGAACCCGGGACCTCTCGATTCAGAGGCAAGCACTTTACCACTGCGCCACCGAGGTCGTCAAAACATCATAGACACGAAAGATTGTGAAAATACAATTTTTTTCGGCGGTGGAAATACAAATAGATTTTTTATTTATATACTTTTGTTAGTAAATTGATGATAATGAAATAAGAGCTTAAATGGCTTAATTTTTTTTTGTTTGTTCTTCATTATTCATAGAAATGGCAGATAAACTGTTCGTATTTTGTATGGAAAATCGAAATTTTA
Organism: Plodia interpunctella; assembly: GCF_027563975.2. Classification (NCBI taxonomy): domain Eukaryota; kingdom Metazoa; phylum Arthropoda; class Insecta; order Lepidoptera; family Pyralidae; genus Plodia; species Plodia interpunctella. The sequence continues at coordinate 958,953 of NC_071295.1, forward strand.
TCATCTTTCATTGTAAATTTCATTTGCAAGTTCTTGTTTGTATATGAGCTTTTTGACCTTATGGAATAACCAACGATAAAACTATTTCAAGTAGTTTTGCACTGGCAACCAACAAAAAAAAGTTTTTATTTTTTTGCATTCCTTAATTTGAAATATTTTTTCACAATGACAAATTCAAATATTCCCGCGGATTGATTTTAACATGAAAATTGATAAATTTGTTATTTTTGTCGTAAAATCAAAAAAGGCAATATAATTTCATTGAATTACTGCTTTTCTTGGTTTTATTTTTTGCTGACCAAAGATTTTGGCCAGATCCATTTTTGAGATAATTTTAAGTAGTGCATTTTATTTAAAATTCAGTGTTCAAAATGCGAAAGTTTAAAAATTAACATTGAGTGGTCAGTAAAATCGCGCATGAATCAAATAATTATTATAGTAATACAATAAAGTTTAAATAAATAAAACATAATTAAACAATACGGGTCGTTAGTATAAACATTTTAACTATTAATTATCTCGCGTAGACCCCAAAATTCCCTTAGGAATTCATCTCATTCTTACATCTAAACTGAGCGCCCTTATCCAGAGTGGAGGTCGCGACGCATACTGATGGCCTATTACAATAATTATGCTAATTATTCGTTAACGAAGCCAATTCATTGATATTACATTGATTTTGTGACCTAAAATTATCGTAAAAGGAATTTATCTTCATATTTTTGAGATACCTATAATAGTCTATGACAAAATTGTTGTAAAAAAATGTCTATTTTTTTTTTTGTGCGTTAGATTATTTTTCATTTGTAACCTCAACTTATTTAGTGGGCATTATTTGATAACAAGCTAAAATAAACAAACAGTTTTTTAATAATTCAGTTCAATTTAATAGTTTTTTAATAAGTCAATTTGTATGTTCTTATAAGTTGTCTATGGATATAGATAAAGTTATATGTGCTTTTGGTAACTTAGTATAGTTAAATGTCGAAAAAAACTTCCAATCATCTGATCATTTTAACCGAAATTCTGTAATAAAATGATATTTTTCAAATCTTAATAAATTATTATTAAATTAAATATTAAGGTGATATTTTTCTTTAAATTTTATTTTAACTATTAAAGAAAATCCTGAAATAAGTTTTTTTATTTTTTTATTAATAACCATTATAAATTTTTAAGATTATAAGTTGAACATACAAGTTTATGTTGTAATTTAAATTAGTTTTCAATTTCATAATGATACATTTGTTTAATAAAGAAATATGAAAAATTTAAAAGTAAAACTAAATACCTAATTGTTTTCTAAATAATAATTCCCGTGAGGGATATGAAAGTTTCACCAAACTTTTGATAAAGTTTTTACAAAACCAATCCAATATAGGTGCTTTAAATCAGCAAAAATTGTACAAAAAAATTATCGTGCTTAGCTCTTTACAAGCTGCTCAAACTTACCTAATTCACTACTTTTCTCAGCCTCGATAACTTGCGCGACAAAACCGCGCGTTCGCGCGTGCATCCGCGTGAAATGCACGCGCGACCTGCCATGCCTTATCAGGGTCCTGCCACTATGCCGCACATGTTTAAAATCACTTTTGTGTTCACAGTACACTAAAGACGCGATGTATAGTAATAAAATCGTCCGCATTTTCACGGCATCGCGCCGCGTCCGCCCGCCGCGTGCCGTCAGCTAATACTGACGTGCCGCCAAATCCTGGAACGGGATTATTTTTTTATTTCTTCAAATTTGGAACTTTTGTTTTCGAATTTGATGCCAGTATTCAATTGTTGCTATATTAAGTTAATAGTTAAAATGGCTTTTTTCTGTTTTTGATGATCTTGTAGCAAGAGAATTGATAACGCGCGTATCATGAAAATACCGCGAACTTGTATTTTTTATAAAATGTTGATTTCCTTTTAATTGCTAATAGTAATGCATACGAAATAGCTAATAGGTACTATTTATTTATTGTTTCATCCCTTCTCATATATTCAGCAAAAAGGTAAAGTGATTAATAAACTTTGATACGTTTTCAAATTAGTTTGTGCAAGTTATAATTGACTTTATATAAATTAATTTTCGAAATAAGTGAGTACGTATTGCGCGCAACTACACACAAATATCCGAGGATTTAATGAACTGAATTATTAATATGATTATAGATTGTGTAAATTATCGGAATCTGATTTTGGTGTGCAATTAACATAGTAAATATTACATTACGTTTGTCAGATATTTTTTGTTGATCTATGGATATTTCTTCATAGACGTATTCCTCATGGCTGAGGGTCGTGGTCATTACGTGGAATAAAACACACACAATAATTTTCTTGCCACTGTTAATGAAGTGGTTTGCCATTGCCGTCTCCATTTCACACACAAGTTAATAATCAACCAGTGTGCAGGTTTCGTCACGACGTTTTCATTCACCGGAAGCAAGTGGTGGTCGATGAAAACTACTATACATGAGTCAGATTGGTATACAAACTCATATGGCACGAGTAGGATTCGAACCTGGGCCTTTTCGATCAACAGGCGGGCGTCTTAACCATTACACCACCACCGCACCTATTATATTAGGAAGGCAGTTTACTCTAAATATTGAGACGTCATAGAACATCACTACAAGTTCTATTTTTTTTTTTTGTTTTTCAAAAAGAATCATATTTGATCAGTTGGAGAATAACCAATTCAAAGTGAAACGACGTACAAGTTGGTAGACCTCATAATAAATATTAAAAAAATACCTATACACAAGTCAGATTTGATATATGAAATCATGTGGCACGAGTAGGATTCGAACCTGGGACCTTTAGACCCACAGGCTGTCTTAACTGTTACATCACCACCGCTTCCACATTTACAGCTACGAGCTACGAAAAAGACCGTAGACCACCGTCTACGAAGTTGCTACGGAGCTACGGCGGCGTAGATGTCATGTATATAGATACAATATGGTAGCTTCGTAGCGTGTATATGCCAGTATATAGATACAATATGGTAGCTTCGTAGCGTGTGGTTCCGCCCTAGAATAAGACCACTCCATTAGAAATTAAAATAAGTAAAACACCATGGATAGGATATCGTAACATAAAAAACACAGTATTTCGTTTAAAAAACAAAAGGGATATTGCATTCACCAGTATAAATATAAATATATATTAGGACAAATCGCACAGATTGAGCTAGCCCCAAAGTAAGTTCGAGACTCGTGTTATGGGATACTAACTCAACGATACCACAGTTTAAATAATACCCCAGACGATACTATATTTTATAACAAACATCCAAGACCCTGGCCAATCAGAAAAAGATCATTTTCCATCGTGACCCCACCGGGGTTCGAACCCGGGACCTCTCGGTTCAGTGGCAAGAACTTGACCATTGCGCCACCGAGGTAATATAAACCTAGTAGTACTGTGAAAAATTGTTGTCAAAAAATTTTGTTCGTATTCATACAATTTATGCTAATTTAGCCTAACTAGATTAAATGCAAAACGTATTTTTGGTTAAATCATCCAATGGGATGAGATCGGGTGAGCCGTTAATGGAATGTGGCCGTTGGCATCATGTCAAACAGCTCATTCGAAATCAAAATCAAAATCAGATCATTTATTTAGAAATTAGGCCTTCACATGCACTTTTTCACGTCATATTCTAAATTAAATGATGTTTACCAAAGCTACAAACTACTTTACTACTACTACTTTACTAAGCATTTCGGAACGACCACTGCTGAAAGAAGAAGAAATGCCGGAAGAAACTCATTCAAACAGTGTTGGTCCCTATTATGCCAGAAGGGCTTACCATTTTTTAAATATAAATTTATAATTTTTTATCAGTAATATAACATGTAAGTACACAATAAAATCGAACACAATCTATTATACAGACGATCATGAAATTAGTAGGTACTCCGTACGAAGTACTTAAAACACATACAAGACATACAAGTAGGCAAAGATCTAAAATGTTGCATCCAAGTGTATTTGCTTATAAATAATTCACAGGGGTATTTCAAAGAGTTGATGGTTAAGAGGTCAAGATCGTATCTGCCTATGATCGAAAGGTCCCAGATTCGAATCCTACTTCTGCCATATGAGTTTGTGTACCAATCTGACTCTTATAGCTTTCATAGACCACTGCTAGCTTCCGGTGATGGAAAATATAGTGAGGAAAACTGCACACTGGTTGTTTTAGTTGTTTTAATTACTTATCATTACATGCGATAGGTAGTCTTTAAATATGTCAGAAGCTTTTAAAGGTGGTTCTCAAAGCGTTTCGACCGCTGCGACCGCGCTGTCATTTCAATTTTTAAAATTTTAACAAAAACAATAATAAGTTTTACTATCAAACTTTTAAACAGGCACTGTGTGTGTAGGCACTGTGGTAATGTGAATTTTAGGAAATGATACGTACCTCAAGAAAATTAACGGATCGAAACTTCAGTCGAAACGCTCTGCGAACCACACTTAGAACTTAAAATCTGAAACCAGTTTTAGCAATTAACACACTCGAAAATAAAGACAATAGACAGGTGTAGATATTTCAAAAATACTTATTTTTAATTTATATACTATAATAAAGCAAATGTAACATTATTCTAGACTAGTAAGAAAAGGTTAATAATAATAATATAATAAATCTTTATTGTCTCTCCATAACCACTAAAAAGTTTACAAAACAACTCAACCGAAGACGGATAATGGTGGGTTGATACCTAAACTAGGAATATTGCTGTATCTCAGGTCATCAACCCTCCACCCCAGTAAATGTATTAACAAAAAAAAAGGGACGAAATCATAAAAATGAGCAAAACAATGCAATTTACCTATTTTTTTTTTAAACTACCCTAACACCAAACTAACAAAGGATAACAAAAATTACTTCGTTACAAAAAGGACAGACATTAATTTTAGAAAATGTAACAAAAAGGAAATGGAAGAATACCATTAAATATGTGGGTAACAAAATATTAACACATCCCGATTGATAAAAAGGTCTTTAAGCAAAAATACAACTTCCTTTAATCCTCCAAATCAGCCAGACATCAAGAAAACTTAGGGAAAGGGAATAGCTTCAAAGTGCGGCCGTAAAATGAAGGGGAATCCGGTGCCGGAGCGTAAATCCCTATGGAAAGAAAGTAATTGCATGATATTAATTAGCTACATGCTATTTAAAATAAAGGGATGGTAAATAGATAAGATATATATAGGTGATTTACTTACATACAATATTTATCCATGACGAGGTTTTTCACATAGAACTAAATTTTAACAAAATTTATGTAGCTATATAAATAATAAAAATAATACTAATTTATATACCGATTGTCATTATAGCATACACTATTTACTAAACTATATTGCCCAGCGAAGGGCTAACTGAATGAATAAAAATTATATACCTACAAAAAATCTGCGAAAATTGTGACATAAATAATTATATTAGGACAAATCACACAGATTGAGCTAGCCCCAAGTATGTTCGAGACTTGTGTTATGGGATACTAACTCAACGATACTATATTTTATAACAAATACATATATAGATAAACATCCAAGACCCGGCCCAATCAGAAAAAGGTCATTCTCCATCTTGACCCGACCGGGGTTCGAACTCGGGACCTCTTGGTTCAGAGGCAAGCACTTTACCACTCACTGCGCCACCGAAGTCGTCAAGACGTGACAAGCATATTTAATTTTTCCATTTTTTGTTTTTTTTTTTTAATGTTGATAGTACTTATAATTATTTCAAAATATGATTGAAATAAATAAAACAATCTGAAAATGTTTAATCACTTAACATCATGTGCTACAGTAAATTTTGCGAGAATCAATACTACAAAGCTGAATGTAAAGCAATCGTGCATATAGATTACCTATCAAATATTTTATATGGTCGGCAAAAAAACATCTATCGACATAGTAAATGTAAAAAATACAGTTATGAAATAGTAAAAAAAGCCTCTCTCTCTCTCTCTCTCTCTCTCTCTCTAACTTCTGAACATAATAGGTATTTTTTGATATTAATTATTATAAGGTCTATCTACTTGTGCTTCGTTTCACTTTGAGAATTGGTTATTCTCCAACTGGTCAAATATGATTCTTTTTGAAAAACAAAAAAAAAATATAGAACTTGTAGTGATGTTCTATGACGTCTCAAAGTTTAGAGTAAACTGCCTTCCTAATATAATAGGTGCGGTGGTGGTGTAATGGTTAAGACGCCCGCCTGTTGATCGAAAAGGCCCAGGTTCGAATCCTACTCTTGCCACATGAGTTTGTATACCGATCTGACTCATGTATAGTAGTTTTCATCGACCACCTGCTTCCGGTGAAGGAAAACATCGTAAGGAAACCTGCACAATGGTTGATTCTTATTAACTTGTGTGTGAAATGGAGAAGGCAATGGCAAACCACTTCATTAATAATGCCAAGGAAGTTGTTATGTGTGTTTAATTCCACGTAATGACCACGACCCTCAGCCGTGAGGAATACGACTATGAAGAAGAATGTACTTTAATTAGGTAGAACACAAAATAGTAAACTATTTAATCAATAAAGTGAAATTTGGTGATTACAATACCTATATATGCATTTTATTTAATACCCAGTTTAAGTAGGCAATTATTTATCTATGCGGGATATAGGCAATAGCAGAAAATATGAAGACAATACCGATTCAAATTAAATAAATTTAACCAGTTCAATAATTTTAAATCGTACAGTTTAGAACACAATTATTCTTGAAGTAAGCGAAGCATGAGCATAAGGTTATTAATAATTATGTAAAAGATTCAACATGGAAGTTATTTCACTGATAAGAACAATGTTCTTAAATTCTTTTTGTTTCGAGAGTTATTGTGTGAGATATTCTGGTTTGTGGTTCTCAAATTAAAATAATTAAAAGTAGTGTAGTTAACGTAGAAAACAAAAAGTTGCCAGTGAAATACCTATAATTTCTAAAAAAAATATTGATTTTGTCATAATACTATATACCTATATATAGATAATATATTATATAAGATGAATTTAACTTGTTTTGCCGACAGTATCCAACCTAGTTTAGATATCCTGAACTGTTTGATCGTAGAATATGAATAGTTTAATAGGTTATTTGATCAATCATTCAAACAGAGTCTAACTGCAATGGTGCAGCCGGACCATTGCAGTTGACTCTGAAATAGTTTTACATGTACCCCAAATTCATTTGAAATCGAATCCGAAAGCCGGTCTGCAAAATTCTTGTATGTATCCATAGCCTTCCGTTTTGTTCCCTGTTGTTGTTGTTGTGTGGCTGTGACGCCACGAAGCCCGGGCCCGCATAAACATAAACCTTTAAATTTTTTACATTCTATAATGATTAATTCAACGTTAAAAAGGAGCCTATGTAATCCAGCTTTTTAACTATTTCCATATAATAGTAAATATGCGATGAACGTGAAAGAAGGAAATACAAAAATCCTATTTTCATACCCTATAATGTTATAAATGAGAAAGTAACTTTGTTGGTTGTTACCTCTTCACGCTCTATCTACTCAGCCAATATTCTTGAAATTTTGCATACATGTAGTTTGAAATATGAATTAGGACATAGGGAACCTTTCATCCCAGAAAATTAACGCGGCAGAAACCGCGGGCAAGTTAAATACTATTGAATGTAAGTATATTTGCAAATACACTTTTGAAATACCGCAATATTACTAGTGGAATGGGAGTACGGAACCACACCGGTATCAAATATTAACTTGTATGATAGAGGTAAGGCAGGTCGAATATTCGGATATGTAACCATTGCATTGGTGAGTTTGCTTAGCATTTACAAGCGTCAAAATGAATATTGCACGCTATGCGGCGTTTGGTTCTCGCCTTTTAGAGAAGGACCAAACTTATTCAATTGCGCTTTGGAAGTCATTTTTCTGATGTCAATAAGTGATATTTATATATTATATTTGTTGATATTTATATAAAAGTAGTTTTTTTTTTATTTGAATCCCTTGATATGTTAAGATGCGACTAATTTATATAGGTAGGTACCTATAGCCTTGGCAGCTGGGAGTTAGCAGCAGCATTTCCAAAGATGTTTGACAAACAAGCAGCCGGTCATAAATTTCGTATTTTGTATCGTACCTAGCGTTTAGAAAATTTACGAAATTGGATTTCGAAGTAACCACACCCGATTATATTACCACGAAAAACGAAAGAGTTTGTAGAAAACTATATGTGTTGTGAATGAAGCTAATTATTGTGGCTTTCAGTTTGTGAAAAACAATCGATATTTGTTACTATTTCTAAAACCATTAGATGGTAATCAAATTTTGATACATGGATAGAAATACAATCTTGAATAACACCTCAACTTTTGACCTAGAAATTCATACGAGCGGTACACCAGGCAACAACGCAGTAAGTAGGAAAGTTTGCTTTGGCACTCATTGCTATTAAATAATGACAGGCGTTAACAAATCTGAGCGTTCAACATTCAGCGTCATTGTTAACTCACGCACGAGGGTTTTGTAGTCCCTGTATGTAATATGTACTTACAAAATTTGTCCAGAATTGTCAAAATATTAATATTTATGTTCTGCGCGATATTACGGACCCATAGTCGTGAGTTTAACTTAAACACACGAAGATGACGACCTCGGTGGCGCAATGATAAAGTGCTGCCTCTGAACCGAGAGGTCCCAGATTCAATCCCCGGTCGGGTCATGATGGAAAATGATCTTTTTCTGATTGACCCGGGTCTTGGATGTTTATCTATATATGTATTTATTATAAAATATAGTATCGTTGAGTTAGTATCCCATAACACAAGTCTCGAACTTATTTTGGGGCTAGCTCAATCTGTGGGATTTGTCGTATTTATTATTTATTTATTTTATTTATGTGAGAGAAAACAATAATTTTATATTTTCTATCCCTGAGTCTGATAACTTACATTACTTTTACTAATTAATAATCTCTTAATTACCTTTTAACATTATAAATCTAGATAAACATTCCAGTCTTATCTTACCCGCACAGTAGAAATTATATTAGACTAAATATTACCAAGGGGTTCCGCAAATTGACCCTTTGAGCTTATTAAATAAAGTTTAATTACATATTTCTTTGCCTTGAGAGGTTTTCAGACCCAGACCGTGTCTTACTCGACTAATAATATTAAGATTGAAATTCAATAATCACGTGTAATCAAATTAAAATTAATGAGAATTTACGATATATTAATAAGTATAGTTTTTCGCTTGTTGAATAACTGTTACAAGTTGATGAAAATTGAGAAATCAATTTCTTTTGAAAGCATTCATCTAATACAAAATAAAAAGATTTTTTTTAAACCGCCAACTCTGTATATGACATTTTCGGTCAAAGAAATTTAATTACCTACATTTCTTAGAATTATTAGCGGAAATTAAACAATATATATAATAAATAAACATATATATACGAACAAATCACACAGATTGAGCTAGCCCCAAAGTAAAGTAAAGTTGTGTTATGGGATACCAACTCAACGATACTATATTTTATAACAAATACATATATAGATAAATATTCAAGACCCGGGCCAATCAGAAAAATACCATTTTCCATCATGACCCGACCGGGGATCGAACCCGAGACCTCTCGGTCCAGAGGCAAGCACTTTACCACTGCGCCGCCGAGGTCGTCAAATGTTTTTAAATAATAAATGGAGAAAATGCACCATGAATTATATGAGGCAATAAATAACCGATTGGCTACGTTGTTGTAGTCAGAAACTGTAGCGATGCTACCATATTATTGTGTTGAAGGCCTACGCCCAGCTGGCTTTTTAAGTTCATTGCAAATAATCATATATTCAGAGTGGCATCGATTTTATGAACATTAAAGCAATATCTCCGGTCAATTTCATACTTTCTACGTTCTAACCACAAACTGTTACTGACAAACATACAATATTGTGACTTGTGACTCATTGTGTGAAAACATCCGTCGTTTATAACCATCTGTATTGTCTATACCCGCGTTTCATAATATTCAACAGTTTACCTTAACTACGGTCGCTATACGAACGTAAAACAATACATTAATTGTGATGCCATGTGTTAAAACTATTTGTTTATATGAAACAGTGGGCCCGGCACGATTACCTTGACGTCTGTCAACAACGAAAGAAATTATATGGGTTCAATACTCAATACTTTATTTTTATTATTTACGTTCGTTGGTTAATAACTTCTTTTTAATACTATCAAACATACATACGACCCACAAGATAGCAAATGGTGTTCGCAGCAATCAACGTCTGCACCAATACTAGCTCTAAAATTGTCTGATATCGATTTTATAACCAAAATTAACCATAAAAATCGTTACAAACATTAATTGTGAAGGAAAATACGTTATTTTATATTAACTGTTGTCTTTTAATCTTAAAATAACAGTTTATTTTGTCTAAATTAATGCTCTGAGATAAGCTGGTGTAAATTCAAACTAATCTCGACATTGCAAGCTAGCACAAGCTAATGAAAGTGGATTTTAGGCAATTTAATATGAAGTGAATTAAAATGTTTTTAAAGTAAATGGTTTTAAAAACGTGTAGATAATTTCAATTTCAAATGATAATAAATTTTTCAATTTTAATAGTGCCAAGAAAGTCTTTGTTTATGTTTCATTCCACGTAAAGATCACGACCCTCAGCCATGAGGTATTATTATTAAGAGATTTATCTTTTTCGTTTAAATAAGATCATCTTAAGCACCTTTTTTATTAAACAATATTGATCTTAGGCTCGATCTTTGAGAGTTTAATGATTTTATTACTATTTAAAATTTAAATATTCAAGTGGAAACCCCTAGTCTGAAACATGCGAGATAATATTTACATGTTCTGTTTGCGTTTCAGTTAAAAATAATTTCCCCATTCCCCGTAGTTCTACCGAATAGTCTTAAATTCAAATTCAAATTCAAAATTCGAATTCAAATCATTCATTCAGAAATTAGACCTTCACAGGCACTTTTTCTCGTCAACTTTTATATTTATAGTTATTTCTCGCAAGCTACAAACTACTGGCATTTCGGAACGACCACTGCTGAGAAGAAATGCCGAAAGAAACTCATTTGAACAGTGTTGGTCTCTATCATGCCAGATCGGCTTACCATTATTGTTTCTCACAATGTTTTTTTTTTTCTAATAATATATAAAAGTACATAATTGTACATAGTCAAAAGGTATATCAAAACAGGTTATGATTGTGATCCGAGTGCTGAGTACTTACTAGTTCTTGCCAAAAAAAAAACTATGAAATTTTCTTCTAGAATCGAATGCGGTTGATCAACGTGTTTCGCAGTGTGGTCGTGAATGGACAGTGGTCAGTAATTGGCACGAATCCAGAATACGATCCCATCACCAATTTGGTTAGGTCGCGGAAAATGCTCTTGTGAAATTTAATTTTACCAGCGCACCGCGGCTAAGCCTCTGTAGGTGTGTAACTTACACCTCTAAAGCACTCATTTCGAAAATCCGTTTTCTATCATATTCCTCCACTACTCATCCAACTAATATTATCCAGGCAAAAGTTTGTAAATATGTTTATTACTTTTTCACGCTCAAACGGCTGAGTCTGTGATCAAAATACTTTTTGCCCACCCAGGACGTGTCATCATTTATGTAATGCCACGAATCCCAATGTCCGTGTAGTACCTATGTAACTTGGAACATACCGATAAGAGAGAGAGAGAGAGGAGATAGAGAGACAGTAAATGTGATTTAGTGAAAATTAACGTCCATTGCTAATACCTACTCAAAGAATTAAAACTATTTGGTTATTAAAATAGCTAGCAAGTGATACACACGAGATACAAAAAATTGTGCCTACCTATTTATACATTACACGTTAAGTATGTATTTAATAAATATATAGAATAAATATTATTAAAATATGACATAATTATTGACACGAAGCATTCGTTCAGATTAACTCCTTGAAACCATCACGATAAAAACGAAAATCGCCTGTGATATAAATGGAAAATATGATTTAATATCGGAAAACCTAGGTCAAGAGAGTACATGTTTACGTATATTATTACCACCGTGGTTTTGTGATGCCACCGGTTTGACAAGTGCTATTAACCAAATGGAAATTATTATGTTTATTTTTAACTGAAATCATGAAAAATCTGCCCGATGCGTGTATTTTTCGTGTGTATTACACTGTCAATATAACAATGTCGACCTATAAGGCTAATATTTAAGCTGTAAGATATTTAAATGAATATATTTTTGGCATATTTAGTGTCGCGCGTCGAGTGGGATGCAAAATAAGCTAAAATAATAATATATTGGGTAATATTATAGATATTACGGCCCATCCTCTTCTTCATAGTCGTATTCCTCATGGCTGAGGGTCGTGGTCATTACGTGGAATGAAACACACACAACAACTTTCTTGGCATTATTAATGGAGTGGTTTGCCATTACCTTCTCAATTTCACACACAAGTTACTAATAATCAACCAGTGTGCAGGTTTCCTCACGATGTTTTCCTACAACGGAAGCAAGTGGTGGTCGATGAAAATTATATATGAGTCAGATTTGTATACAAACTCATGTGGCACGAGTAGGATTCGAACCTGGGACCTTTCGATCCACAGGCGAGCGTCTTAACCATTACACCACCACCGCTTCCACGGCCCGTCCACTTGGGTATAAACTCATTATTTTAATATTTCTATGATTTCATGAGAATCTCTTCTCATACTTACTTTCTACCACTCATGCCGTTTGCTCAGATTACGTCAACATAACTCGAAACTCCCTCGTAGTCGGATAAACAAATTAATAAGTTAAACACATTAAAGTATAATCTAAATAAGAAGCCATTAGTGGACTAGACTAGGGTATAACCGCCAAGTTTGCCAAATGGCAGTCGTTGGGAATCTAGTACTGCTAATGAAGCCAAGGCTCGTTATTAGCTCGTTTAGACGATATTCTGGACTCGCTTTTAAGGGGACGTCGACGACGAATTTCGCATTAACAAATTTCAACTTTGTTAAAATGAACGACAGCATAACGGCCCACATAAAGTTAAGCTTGTGTCATATATCCGGACACAAACTGAGAAACAGATACAACATACCCAGAACCGCAAACATCTGTGGTAGGAATATGATATCTTCATCCCATAGACTAATCAAAGTAAACAAAGATTATTAGGTAGGTATAATATATCATTAAAATTTTCCTCACGCTTCGGCCTTCACTGTGACATCTGCTCCTAAAATTGATTTGTCTGATGAGATCTTTAATGCCTTCATGGCTTCAATATACTTTTTGGATGATGATAATTTTTCGAAAGTATACCAAGTTTTATTTTTGACAAGTGGTCCATTTACATTAAGAACTGAGAGAGTGGGAAAAGAAGAGGTATTTATCTGACAAAAATATGTGCTGGCATCTAGCTAAATGTACAATGCAATACAAAAATTCTTTATTGCACAAATTTGTTACATAGTAATATTTCGATCTTCAAGTCAAAATTGACCTTTGATCTTTTTCAGATTGACCTGGGTCTTGTACGTTCATCTATATATTACCACTGAGTTAGTAACCCATAATACAAGTCTCGAACTTCGAAGCTAACTCAATCTGTTGTCCTTAAAAAAAAGCCAATTTTGACGTTAACGTTTACCTGCGCAAAAAACGCCAAGTACGCCGTTTTTCCATTCATTCATTCATTCATTCATTCATTCATTCATTCATTCATTCATTCATCAATTAAAGTTTAAGATATTAAATTTAATTGTATATACATATTGAGAACATCTGTCCCAAATCATCGACCCCTAGTTATTTGCTCTGCCATCCAGCTCCTATTGGTCCTCCCCATTGGTCAAAACTTTATAATTATTACCTAAACCATAATAATATCTGACTGGAAACTCATTACAAGTTTGTTGACTAAATAAACATTATTATTGATCTATTTTAAACACTACAGGAAATGAAAGTAAATATGTGAAATTTCAATCCGGAATATTATGAATATACTGAGCAAACATCAGACCATGGCCGCCTCTCTCTCTCTCTCTCTCTCTCTGGTTCGTTTCCTTCTTAACCGTTTAGCGTCGGAGCTCAGGGACCGCTTTCCTACTTTTTCGTCCCGTTGTCACACTAATGGCACGCGTAATCATCCTTAAGTAGCAATTCTTTGGTTTGCCCCCTCTACCATAGCCAGGGGAGCAGTCAGAGACTTTGTTTCCTAGCTTCATGGAGTTAAGACAGTGGACTCTGAGCACCGAAGGTTTATGGCTGCGAAAGAACTAAGAAAAATAAGAATGAAGTACATCAGATTTACCTTGCCAGTTTGTATTGATCCGAATATAATATAACCCCCCCACAAATAGAAACAGAAGAGATCAAAACGAATTGAGAACCTTCTCTCTTTTTTAAGTCGGTTAAAAAAAGGTTATAAAATGAGATGGCTAGTTAAATATTGAAACTACTTAAAATACTTTGTGCTTGAATAAAAAAATTCAGTTTTTAATACTAAATACTTTTCCCAAGAGCATCTTGTTTGATCTAATAATTTATTTTCGCAGAATAAAACAGAATTTGTTTTATTACGCGTATTGACGCAACTATTTTAAAACACCACTGCATTATTATCAGGGTAATATCAAATTTTGTTGTAAATATAATCCTTCAAATTTAATCCACTATTTTACAATTGAATGGGCTTTTGCGTTAAATGAAAAACATTATTATTTTTTATTATATTAATAAATTAGTGTTTTTTGTTCTTTATTCACGTCGAAATACAGCAATTGTTTTTTTTTTTTTTTTGATATGGATATGCTTGGAGAGCTGGAGAGTGACATTACCGCGGGCGAAGCCGCGGGCAACTGCTAATAGAGAGCTGTGGCTACCATGAAACATAAGACACGTAGCACGTCATTGCGTCCACACGTTTCGTTTTACACGATGCGTACACGATAGAAAAAAGACACGGCATGTGGACGTTAGCAACGTGCTAACGTGTTTATGTTTCGTGGCAGGCATTCAGTTCCGCTGATCAAGCCATACGTGATGACAGATCAATGATATGACAATAATTCTTACAAATAATTGATCACGTATAATCACTGGCATGCATAAATTATTGTCAATAATATTGTGTATTCAGTTGGCAAAGAGAAAAAAATTCTAGAACTGTTCTAAATGTACCAATAATGTCCGTATTGTACGACGTGCGTATACTGAATAGATCCTTAACCAATCTTGCAAATTATAATTTTTATAGGCGCTTACACAACCGACAACGTGATGAGCATAGCGTAATAAAATCTTAGTTTTAATTATTCTTATAAATTATGTATGTGATTGCCAGCAATTACATACTTAATAGTAACAATCTGTTTTAGTATAGAAAAAAGCTAGGCATGGTAATCTCGCGAACAGGACAAATCATTAATCTATGGGATCATTAGTAAATTCGTTTATTTTCTCAAATGTGAGTATACCTACAGTGCATGTGTGTGATGTAATGTATGTTCTGTTTTTATACAAACATTTTTAAAACGATAAGTATGGAATTAATAGAAACAGTATTTTGACGACCTCAGTGGCGCAGTGGTAAAGTTCTTGCCACTGAACCGAGAGGTCCCGGGTTCGATCCCCGGTCGGCTCATGATGGAAAATGATCCATTTCTGATTGGCCCGGGTCTTGGATGTTTATCTATATATGTATTTGTTATAAAATATAGTATCGTTGAGTTAGTATCCCATAACACAAGTCTCGAACATACTTTGGGGCTAGCTCAATCTGTGTGATTTGTCCTAATATAAAAAAAAAAGTATATTTAAGGTTATATAAACTAATAATATGTAGTAAAGTACATATATCCTTCATATTTACGTATATGTACTTCATATTTATGTCCATAATGTACTCGTATATTAATAACATAAATGTGTATGGGTAAATGTTTGTTTGTTCCTCATTAAAATCTAACAAAGCATTGGATTTGAGTTTTGGTGATAAATTAGTGAACACTGGAACTTATAGAGGAAGATTTTGCCGAATTCGGCAAATATTTGGCAAAATCTTCGCCGATTCTTCTTCATAGTAGTATTCCTCATGGCTGAGGGTCGTGGCCATTACGTGGAATTAAACATACACAACAACTTTCTTGACATTATTAATAATATCCATTGTTCTCCATTTCACACACAAGTTAATAATCAACCAGTGTGCAGGTTTCCTCACGATGTTTTCCTTCACCGGAAGCAAGTGGTGGTCGATGAAAACTACAGTACATGAGTCAGATTGGTATACAAACTCATGTGGTACGAGTAGGATTCGAACCTGGGACCTTTCGATTCACAGGCGGACGTCTTAACCATTACACCACCACCGCTGCACCACCTTCGCCGATATGTAGAGCCACATCACCATCCGATCACCTAATACCTATGTAAATGGTACCGTTTAAATATCCTAATTTTCCCATCGCCTTGGGCAGCGCGGCAAACTGTAATTTGAGATTGAAGTTAATTGCTATGCATAAAATTACATTGCAGTTTCTAAAATTACGCTGCACTATTATGTTAAACAAGAGCATTGTGTGAAACATGGGTTTGTTACGGATTCATGTTCAATTTATGTTCTAAACTCTTTTCAGTATTTACCTAGAATTCATCGAAATTTCTCGAATATTCATCTATTCGAAAAAAGGAAATTATTTACGGTTACCTACCTTTTAACAATACAAGAAAAATGCAAAATGCACATAAAAACAGGCTTGTTAACAATTAATGTACAATGTTTTTAAAATAATTTTATTGCTAAATATTCTTTGTTTCTTTTGCGCAGTTACATTTGCGATTCTATTCAGTTTACTGTGTAAATGAAGACTAATTGTTAAAGCACGTACCAACGTTTGTACCTACAACAAAGGGGTTTTGATAAAATTGCACTCATTTTCATTGAAATTTTGCAGTTATTCTACCTAACATTTTGTTTTGCATTGATTATTTTGAAAACATCTAGTTCGCAACCTGGAGATACCCCGTCGAACGTGCAAGACGTGGTCTCCATCACGAGTCGAGCATCATAATGGAAAATGGAGCCACAGGACATCCGCCAGCTAGATATGTCAATTTCCTTTACATCTGTAATGTTGCTGGCCACAAATGCATAAGGATGCGCCAGGACAAAGATCGTTGGAGTAGACGGAAGGATCCTATATCAAGCAGTGAGTCAAGAAAAGCTGCAGATGATGATCATAATATGGACACAAAACCAATTTTAGTTAGCCTCAAAATTATGGAATACTAACTCGACATCCTATCCAAAAGATCAATTTTAATTGACCGGGACTCGAACCCGTGAACTTCCAGTGTAGTAGTCCGGCAAGCTACAAATATTGTCGAAGTTACTACCTTCGAAACACGATTGTCATCTTAGTCTTTTTTACAAATTAAATAACGCATCATTTACCTTTATAATTTATGTCAAATCCAAACAATCTTTGGCTTTCAGCATAATTAAAAGCCAATATCAAACAAAACTACATGTTCCATTCACCACCTCACATCTCATACACATTAGTCAACGCAAGCTCCGGTTTATCATAGCCCAATTCCTCTGGAGTTTCGATTCCAAGCTCCGTCAATGTTGGCTTAAGTTCTTGGATGATGTATGGATATATTTCGTTTACTTTTGGCCCGCATTGGTCCTTCGTCGCCTCTAGGATTCTGACGGCCAACGCGTAATCGTTGACCCTTCTGCAAGCGTGGAGGGCAGCCTTCAGAATCTTAGGGTCAGGAACCAAGTCCATCCCGTGGATGTCAGTCATGCCTTTACGAATTTCCCACCCGTCAATTTCGCATCTGTTGAAGAACGCTTCGTATCTGAAAATAATCAGGTTGTGATTTAACGCCACACGTAATATTTTTTTTACTTATAATTAAATGGGGAACATAATGACAAAATCATTCTCTCTCAGCTAACTATTACGAAAATCAAAAATTGAAGAAATTGATAGCACACAATGATTTCCATTGTGGAGATATATTTAGACCTGCCTATAAATATCACTTCAGGAAGCTGTGGCGGTGTAATGATTAAGACGCCCTACGCCCTATGGATCGAAAGGTCCCAGGTTCGAATCCTACTCGTGCCACATGAGTTTGTATACCAATCTTACTCATGTATAGTAGTTTTCATATAGCACAACTTGCTTCCGGTGAAGGAAAACACCGTCAGGAAACCTGCACACTGGTTGATTCTTATTAACTTGTGTATGAAATAAAGAAGGCAAAATAAAATTACTATATTAAGTACAAAATCTAATTTGTATAAGTGATTCTAAGCTAAAATGCTATCTAGATATTTTAAATGCCTTGCCTGCAATCGAATTCTTCATCAGACTCAACAGGCTGACCATGGGCCATACGTATAGGGGTCACAGAAATAGCCCTCGCAGCGGGAACCAATGTATTCTTTAAAGCATTCACCATTCTCCCTATTAATGAGAGCAACATTGTAATTTGGTTCGCACTTCAGAAAAACTGGAAAGATCTGAGCGTTGAGTCAAAAATTGACGCGTAGAACGAATTAAAAAATAAATATTTTGTCTTGCTGGCCAGTTTTATTTAAGACACTACTGACAAAAAGGTCGAAAATGTCTTTTTTCTATAGTTTTCTTATGCGCTCTGTATTTCCCACATATATAAAACATTGTAAATTTCATACCTACATCTGTGGTTTTTCCAAGCTTTTAATTAACTTGCAATGCAAAATAAAATGCAGGTGGAATCTTGTAACTCAATTTTGAAGCAGATATCTTCAACTGGTTGAGCTGAAATTTTGTGCACACGTTTAGTTTGGATGACAATGCATTATTATATTAAGTATAACCTAATGGTGCACCCACGAATGGCTCCCGACTAGGGAACTCCTTAACGGTATATTGCACTGGCATGATTATTTCATTGAATGCAATAAGGTTTCTCAGGCAACAAACAAGGCTTATGCCAAAATGCCATTTTTGTAAAAACTTATTCCATAATAATACGTATGTTATTTTGTAACTTTGTTATATAGTATATAATAATTATGCCTCTGACGTGTGTAGGTGTGGCTCTATTTTTGAAGTTACTAGAATTTTTCACATTTTTTTACAATTTATTGGTTAGTTAGAGTACTCAGTTGAGCACAGACCTTTGATATAAGGACCATATTATTTGTTTTTGGTCTAGCATCCGTTGTGGGTCAAAAGTTACAAGTATACCCGCCATGGCATCAGTTAAAACAAATGAAAATATTACATAAGTATAATATACGTAGTATTTTTTACTAACTATAGTTCGTCAATCAGTGTTATTCATTGTAATGCCAGTTCCACACTGTCGTCGAACAGCTTGCGGATTTTGTATAATTTGCTGGGTTTTCATTGCGGTAAATAAAATCAGTCATACTAACTGCGCAATGTTCACGCATTCGCGTCGGCATGTGTCCGAGTTCGGCGACAGCGTGGAGCGGGCATAATGTTATGTCCAAAGTGGCAAACAACTTGTCACTGGCGGACTAACACCATTGCCGACATTAGGCAATAAAAAAATTGCCCTTCTTATCGAAGGGTATGTGCTCCATTCCCCTCCAAGGCGCTCTAAAACGAATTGTCATGTCGTAACTATTAAGAACATTTTAAATTTGCCGCCCCCTAAAATCTGCCGCCCTCAGCCTACTGGTAAATCCGCCACTGCTTGTAGGAACGTGTATTGTACATACATAACAGAACATTCTACAAGTTACCAGCGCCAAAATACATACTTTATCATCATGTGACTTGTGTGACTTGTAAGCTATGTAGTCACTTGTCGAAGTATATATATATATATATATATATATATATATATATATATATATATATATATATATATATATATATATATATATATATATTTTTTTTTTTTTTTCCAAAAATAGCTAAGAACACTCGAAGAAATTCTCTTTCAATTAAAAATACTATTTCTAAATAGTTTGAGCCGTTTGGTTGTTACAATGCCACGGAAAGACATACAGATTCACAGACACTAATAAGATAGATATATAAAATATTATTCACAGCAACAGAATACATACAAAAAAAAACATAACAGTATACATATAAGTAATTAATGTTTATGTGTGCTGCGGAAATACAAAATGGCCATGGCTCAACGATAACATTGCTTCTCGGGGAGCAACGCGTTGATTTTCAGCCATAGCCACTGTAGGGGCAGTGCAATCAAGTCACGTTAATAGAAAACATTTACACCATTATTCTAGTGAATTAATAATTTTTAGGCTGTCAGTCTGCAAAAACACATCACACGCAAATGTATTACAGTTGTATTGTGTAAGGTCTAACTTGGAGAAAAAGAAGAAAAAAAAAAAAAACAACGTACGTAAACTCCACTCCTGTCATTTGTGGTTAATTATATAAGGTGAAATCGTGGCTATCTCGACTTTGGTCAGAGAACTAGGGATGCCGACCACCGTGCTAAGTGGAGACGAAAAATTAGGAAAGCGTACCCTGGGCTCCGACGCTCAACGGCTGAGGAAGGAACCGGGAAAACGCTCTGAGAGGCAGGTGGTGTCTATACTTTTCTAGCTAGTAGCTCTTCATGGGTCTGTGTGTGGCGTAACGTATGATGTGTATGTCTATTATCGGTAGTCAAGTATTCGTTGGTGACAAATTGAGACAAGTTACTTTCTAGAACTTTGTGTATAGCTACACAAAGTTCTAGAAACTTTGTTTCGCAAATCATTTACGAGTATGATAATAGAAATGTCAGTTGCGCCATAATAGTAACATACATCTTATTACGAAAGCGTACATCCTACTAAAAATATATGTATGTATGTTTGTTTGTTACTCTTTCACGCAAAATCTACTGAACGGATTGTTATAAAATTTGGTACACGGGTAGAATATAAACTGGAATAACACATAGGGTGCTTTTTATCCAGAAATTTCCACGGGAGCGAAGCCCCAGGGCGCAGCTATAGCACATCATCATCAAGACAAAGCAAACTCAAACTGTTGTTGTATACAAAAAAAAAAAAACGCTGAAGCGCAGAAACAATTTACGGAAAAATAGAAAATAAGGTATTTTACAAATGCACAGACGTTTTGTTATGCAAAATCAATCAGCTGATTGGCTCAGCGACCATCACGTACTTCATAATGGCTGATTCACAAAGAAAATGAGCTAATTTTGCTATTTGAGAGAACTCTAGAAGCCGGCCTTTGAAGGTCAGAGCCGGCGTCATAGACTAACATGTTTATATTCTAATCGGGCAGAATGGACACATTTTTGTTTATGTGCTTCAGGAAAACGTAAATTGAAATCTTAACAGATGTCATGTGTGAAATATATTGTCAGGTATTTATAGTTTAGAGATCAAAGGTAAATAAAAAATAATTCATAGTTATATCGCATATGGAAAGCTTGAATATACTGTTAATAATAATAAAAAAATCGTAGAAATTTAAGTCATGTAACACATATACTGTGGATTTCACCAACGGTTATTTTTGAAGTATCTGAAATTAAATTACTAGCATATTCTTTCGATTCTTTATTCAAATCATATCGAAGGTAAAATAACCAGTTTATTTTTAGAATTTATTTTGTAATGTTGTTTTTGTGTTGTATACGTGCTTTACCTATTGTCTCGTCTGTTTTATTAATCATTGCCGTAACTTGTCGCGATCCTCGCGATGCGCGTACGCACCCCGCTGCCCCCCTCTTCTTCTATATAGCCTTCGCCCGCCCCCGCCGCCATCAGTTCGTATAGGATTGCCTAAGAGTGCGGACGTCACAAAATGTTATCAACGCGAGTTTTTTTCGCCTGCGCGCTATTGGCCGCAGTGGCGGCTCTTCCGACAGACAAACCTTCTTCAACTGACCTTCCGAGACCTGTCACAACTATCACAGAAGACGACTTCGACAGCGGCGAGGGAGGATGGTTCAGTTTCCCACTTTTCGGGAACCTGTTTGCTCCACTATGGCGATTGTTCCCGAGCTTCGCCGATTTCGGACCGAAAATCACGACAGACGACGATAAATTCCAAGTTGTTGTAAACGTTAAGGATTACAAGAAGCCAGACTTAAAGGTCAAGGTTAAAGGAGACTTCATCTTCGTTCAAGGATCGCACGAAGCTAAGCAAGACGCCCATGACATATTTGCAAGCCAGTTCTTCCACACGTATACTCTGCCTTTCAACTCTAGTGGGTCAGACGTCACTGCTGACCTGACCAGCGATGGATATTTGATCGTAGCAGCTCCATTGAAAGGAACCGAAAATAGAGCGAAAGAATCCGACCGAGAAGTGCCTATAAACGAAACTGGAGTTCCATTCCTGAAGGAGTCTAAGCCTGCTGATGTGACGACTCAAGCGGTCCCCGAAGACGACAGGAAAGAACCAACCACACCTTCTGAACGGGAAGAAGTAACGGAAAAGGACAATGTTATCCCCCATGGTAACGAAATCTCCCCTTAAGTGATATAGTCATAAGTATTTAACGTTAAAGCAGTATTTTAATAAATATTTTTTTATTTAAAGCCAGTGTTTTGTTTTTATTTAATATTCAAATTGCGGTTTGGTTTAATGGCACGAGCTCTCAGGTGAATACTGATGTGGGCTGGCGTTGGACAACTGCAATAAACAATAGACTCTTACAATTGGTATGTATGAATGCGCTTACACTGTGACATAAAAGGCTCATGTAATTGAGGAAAACATGGACGCATGATTGTTTAAAGAGTTCTCGTTTAAAACCTGTTTCGGTGCTAATCGGTTGAGTATTTATAGAAGTGTTTATTTTTCTTCTATTTTTTGTCCTTATTTCGGTCGTTTTCTGTCTATATCAAGATTTTGGACTCCGGGTGGAGTATGGTTGCAAAGCTGAAACTTAAAGGAATTGACGGAAGGGCACCACCAGGAGTGGAGCCTGCGGCTTAATTTGACTCAACACGGGAAATCTCACCAGGCCCGGACACCGGAAGGATTGACAGATTAACAGCTCTTTCTTGATTCTTGGTGGGTGGTGGTGCATGGCATGATACTAATACGCACTATCCTAACCACAGATATAAGTACATTGCATTGTAATTTTCTTATATCGGTGATCCTAATTAACATTATAAATGCGAAAGTTTTGTTTGATTCTCTTACTCTTTATCTACTCAACCAATCTTTTTGAAATTTTCCATACATGTATCTGAGAGTATAGATATGGTAATAGGGTGGGTACCATTCATCTCGTAAAAATAACTGTTCTGGAAATTTACGCGGGCGAAGTCGCTCGTAAAAGCTAGTGATGGTCAAAGTTTAGTTTCGAAAATAAATAAAACTGGCAGCAAGAATAACAACTTCTTTTTTTTTTGTAAAAATTTGAAACAAACAATTTTTTTAATAATTTAAAACAAAAATAAATTAAAGGCATAGAATTTTCTATAGATATTTCTGAGAATTTTATTAATAAAACACTTTATTATTCAAATTCCTTGAGAGTGAATGCCAAAGGCTTATGATAATTTGTACTAAAATTAAAACATCGATCCATCAATCTTCTCGACAATTTTTCGCAAAGTTAAATGAATATTAATTAAGCTTACAAATATTTTAGAACTATTAGCATACTAAATTTTCTTCTGTTAAAACCACAATTATGATTTTGACGAAATTTAAACTAATTTTCCTGCATATTCATAAGTCCCATTCATAGTCATGTCATATCTCCCAGCACAGAACCCAGGTCACAAAAAATAAAATTATAGAATTAGATTTTTTAACATTTGCTAAAATAGTCCAGCGGTGGTGGTGTAATGGTTAAGACGCCCGCTTGTGGATCGAAAGGTCCCAGGTTCGAATCCTACTCGTGCCACATGAGTTTGTATACCAATCTGACACATGTATAGTAGTTTTCATCGACCACCACTTGCTTCCGGTGAAGGAGAACATCGTGAGGAAACCGTGCACACTGGTTGATTGTTGATTAACTTGTGTGTAAAATGGAGAAGGCAATGGCAAACCACTCCATTAATAATGCCAAGAACGTTGTTGTGTGTGTTTCATTCCACGTAACAACCACGACGCTCATGAGAAATACGACTATGAAGAGAAAATAGTCCAAATTATTGTTAAACGTCGAGCGTTGAGTGTTGTCCATTTATTATTTATGCGATAAAACAGAAATAAACAATACAAAATACAATCATGGAAGATCTTATTGCATTAAATGTGTGACATTATAAATTATGTCCGTGTAAACCATTCCCTTGTTGAGGGCCGATCCTGGATTCATCATAGGGTCATGTTTATCATAATGATGCTTTGGAAACTGGGAGTGACTTGGAAAATTTCAATTCTGTAGGATAAATGGAAGTACTTAGGTGGAATTTAACTTGCAAACTTTTAGTTCCCTAGTGTATATGCGACTACTTGCCACTAGATGGCGGTAAAAAATCGTAAATGTCGTGTCAGTACTATGTATTGATATATTATGCATTAGCGTTTTAAATATATCGTAATTCGTAAAGATTTACTGTTACGATGGATAATGTGTTTCCATAAGAGGACGAAGTGTAGGTTTGCGCTCTTTGATTGGTTAGTTGCGTCTCATTGCGAAGTAATTCGATGGTTGGAACTGAAAAACTATCCTTAAATTAATTGATTTTCATTTCCAATGGTTCGGATTTCAGTGATTACCAGACCGCTAATATAATATAAATGATAAAACCAAGAAGTTAATTCAAAGCTGAATTTAGGTGTATTGTAAGATAAGAATTTTATGTTTGCATACGATTTAATTAAAGTTTCGATGTTGACTTCGAAGCGAAAACATTTTAAAGTACCATATCAAAACATTGTAAGATTGGTTGTGATCTAGGATATAACTGCTTATCATCACATATCGAAGCATTAGTTGAGCGGTTAAGGTTCTCTGTGGTCGAAAGATCCCAGGTTCAAAACTTGGAACACTTGTCGAGCCACAATCCTGACTCTTCTTCTACGGCTCATTACGTTTACAAATTGTTTTAAATCAAACTGACTCAAATTGGGTAAATTTTATGAACCTCCATTCCGGTAAAGAAAAATATTGTGAAGGTACCTCACAACCAGCAATTGTATCCTGGACTAATTATTTACTTGTTATGTTTAAGATTACTAGATTTTTATCTCGTCCGTCTAGTCCGTGCATAAAATATTATTGTCAATATCTCAAGTTCTAAGCATCGTTTGGCGATGGTACCTACACCAGATTTTAATTTAGACCATCTGCTATACGACTGAGAAAACCACATCAAATACCATCCAGTGGTTTTTTCTTGATGCGCGAACAAACATAAAGACAGATTAGAATTCTAAAAAAAATAAATAAATAACGTGTTGCACTCCGCGAGTGCCGGCAGAAGTGAAAACTTGAATATTGACGTTGTGCACTTTTGACGTCTTACGAATTTTCGATCAGGGTCACGCGTGTCCTGACGCGAGTTAAACATTTTTTACCCATCACAATAAGTGCACAATAAAGAAGTTTTCACTTCAAAAATTGTTTTAGCTTCTTATCAATTGTTAGATAGCTATATTCCTAATTAAATTAGCATTAAATTATCCAAGTCCTAATTGAACGTAGCCGCGTGCATGTGTGCAAGAAGGCATAACGGATGTTGCACTGTTGCGCTATGCCACCCAGTGTTGTTGAGTGCAATCGTTTTCTAGACGCATTCACAGCAGGGAGTCCGCACACTGCTCACTAATTCACTTCTATTTATATTAGATTGAAATAAATTTATTGAGTGTAAATTCTTCCTTACCGAGAATAAACAAATAAATAAATATATAAGGACAAATCACACAGATTGAGCTAGCCCCAAAGTAAGTTCGAGACTTGTGTTATGGGATACTAACTCAACGATACTATATTCTATAACATTAGTTAAATGAACATCCAAAACCCAGGTTAATCTGAAAAATATCATTTTCCATGTTGACCTGACCGAGGATCCAGACCCACAGGGAACCCAGGATCTCCAGTGTAGCAGTCCGGCGTGATGACTATTAGGCCACTTCTTCTTCATAGTCGTATTCCTCATGGCTGAGGCTCGTGGTCATACGTGGAATGAGACACACACAATAACTTTCTTGGCATTATTAATGGAGTGGTTTGCCATTGCCTTCTCCATTTCACACACAAGTTAATAATAATCAACCAGTGTGCAGGTTTCCTCACGATGTTTTCCTTCACCGGAAGTTGGTAAACAAACTCATGTGGCACTAGTAGGATTCGAACCTGGGACCTTTCGATCTACAGGCGGGCGTCTTAACTTTTACACCACCACCGCTGCCGCATTAGGCCACAGAGATCGTCAAATCAGAGGTCGAGAAATTACCATAGAAACATTTAACATATTTACAGTTTCATAAAAGTTTTCATAAAATCTCTCAAGCTTGTAATACGCTACGAAGTCCGGATGAACCTAAAATATATCCTTAAAATTTTGCAAATACGGCTGCTATTTCACATCCAGCTGGCTGCTTGACGTCAACGCTCCTTGGGAATGCTATGGATTCCTATAAGAATGTGTCCCATAGTCACCTTGTACGACATCCCCGTGAGGATATCCGTGAGGGGTCCTATTCTAGAGTATAACCACACGCCACTAAGGAGTAGTTGAAAATATCGTGATCATGACGTAGTGTAAAACAAAGTCGCTTCCCGCTTTCTATCTGTCCCTATGTAACATTAGATCTTTAAAACTACGCAACGGATTTTGATGCGAGTTTGTAATATAGTGATTCAAGAGAAGGGGTTATTATACAGGGTTACTGGTATCTAACGCATAACCTTCCAAAGGCGCATAAGGTACATAGAGACTAACATCTTTTGTTCTACGACTTTTGTCTAAACGTAATAAATACAAAAAAAACATTTTTCATGTAGTTTCCATAAGACGTTAATTCTATGTTCAATTCTGCTACATAACGCTACTGTACGTACAGTCTCGTGTTGCTTGGCTATTCCATAGAGTTAAGATGTGTAGAATCGCAAAGTAGATTGTATTTTTGTTTATATGAAAAACTACGAATCACGAAACGTCGTAGAATAAAAGTTGCTTGTTTTAATCTACCCAATTAGGAGGTTTTGCGTTTGATACCAGTAACCCTGTATATATAACATGCCTAATATTACACCCGTGCGAAGCCGGGTCGAGTCGCTAGTTCTCAGAGTGATTCTCAATTAAAGAATATATTCAATAGAAATTACAGTAAATATACATATATGTACATACATTGGATTTTTATAGATACGTAAATAATATTAGGTAATGTATCACAGTAATTTAAGGTTTTCATGTTTTCACGCCCTGTCAATCATACAAGGTGACCTTTGTAATAATATTATTGTTGTCAGAATATTGTAAATATTGTTATATTTCAAATTCACTCAAGTGGAAATGGGCGGGGCACATTAGAAAAAATTACTTATCTGATTCGACTAGTTGTAAAGTAGCCAATTATATACAAAAGTGTCTGTTAGCACATTTATTTTGTGAAATCAAACCTGTTAAGTGTGCACTCCCTTTAAGTGCATCGATTGCAATGCATTTTAATCGGTGCAGGTGGTCGCGTGTCGTATGCTGCAGCGGCAGTAGTGTACTGCAATGTTATGGGTTTTTGCTCTTTTCGCCTAAGTTTATTTAGAGCGCGGCCTCATTGCTCCGTCGTGCTCCATCGATAGACGTCAACGCAATGGAGGATGACGGACATGGTAGGGTTTAGTCACGTAGGGTTTAACTTGACGTGCAGTTGTCTATTACAATCAACAGCAAAATTCTCTGTCACCGGAGCGTTTTCCGGATTCTTCCACGGTCTCCACTTCGTTTCTTCCATATCCTTGTTTGTCTCGAATGGGAATCAAATCCACGACCCTGCCTAATCAGGACGATCCTCTTCATTTTAAACATAATAAAGATATGAAAAAATTCTGGAATCGAGTGAGAATTTGAACCCTGTCTATCCGGGACAGTGCTCACGGTGCTTCAATTTCCACTCTATTCTTTCATCCATATATTATTTTCTAAATCAATACTTCAATACTAATATTATAAAGAAAAAAAGATTTGTATTTTTGTTATTTTATTTGTAATGGATAAACACCAAAACTACTTGGGCCAATTTTGTTCATATTTGGCACAGAGATAGACGAAGCCTTCAGGAGTGACATAGGCAACTTTTTTATTATAGTGTTACCCGAGCGAAGCCGGGACAAACCTCCAATTAGTTATAAACACGTGTGATATGTATATCAAATCAATAAACACGGGAATCGTCACCACGATGGTGACGATTCCCGTTCGAATTCACATTTTTGTCATCTCTCAAAACATGTGTAATATGTATTTATTTATTTATTAAGATCAACCAAGAGTATTTACATTCAACATTCGACACTAAGCACATAAAATTAAGTTCTAATGTAAACACCAATGACAGGTTATAGACAAAACACACAATGTTAACCATAGATTTCAAATTAACTAATAAAATTTTATTCAAACATATAATTATGATTATTAATCCTTGATGAGATTGAGCAACTTATGTTTAAATAAATAAATATATTAGGACAAATCACACAGATTGAGCTAGCCCCAAAGTAAGTTCGAGACTTGTGTTATGGGATACTAACTCAACGATACTATATTTTATAACATATACATATATAGACAAACATCCAAGACCCGGGCCAGTCAGAAAAAGATCATTTTCCATCATGACCCGACCGGGGATCGAACCCGGGACCTCTCGGTTCAGTGGAAAGAATCTTACCACTGCGCCACCGAGGTCGTCAAACATAAGTTGCTACATTAAGGCTATCGTCAAATATGTCCAAAACACCCGAGATGAGATTTACCGAATTGTATGTATTGCACATACGGTTAACAGAAGCATGGCTACCCAGACCGTTTAATAAATATACAAACATAATATAGAAGCGGTGGTGGTATAATGGTTAAGACGCCCGCCTGTGGATCGAAAGATCCCAGATTCGAATCCTACTCGTGCCACATGAGTTTGTATACCAATCTGACATATGTATAGTTGTTTTCATCGACCACCACTTGCTTCTGGTGAAGGAAAACATCGTGGGGAAACCTGCACACTGGTTGATTATTATTAACTTGTGTACGAAATGGAGAAGGCAATGGTTAACCACTCCCACTCCATTAATAATACCAAGAAAGTTACTGTGTGCGTTTCATTCCACGTAATGACCACGGCCCTCAGCCATGAGGAATACGACTATCAAGATGAAGAGAATGTAGATTTACAAATCGTTTAATAAATTACAGCCTGTAATACATTAGAAACAGAATAGCCGACCTTCGTCGATAGTGATGTAACAGTTATTGTAATATACACTTTTATGTTCAATCGGTACTATTCGATTAGCCATGCACATTGTTCTTGATTATATCAGACATGCAGCACGGTCAGAAATATGTTAGCGCATAGGGTCAAGAATTGGTTATATGAACAAATTGTATCGGCTTTTTTACTGTTACAAACACAAAATATTATTAAAATATTAATTAAGTCTTTTACAAAGATGTCATAAAGAAAGAAAGAAAGAAAAATAGTTTATTTGGTACACAATGACAATTAAAACTAAGTTGACAATACAATCCGGAATTAAAACATGCACCAAAATGCCCCCGCTCAGCATGTGCCGTGGCTGGGTCATGACGCTGGTGTTCTGCGGGTACCATACCTAAATTAAAAACTAAATTTAAAACTTATAACTACGTAACCAGATTGTGGCACTACGCAACAGTTATGTTAAACTAAAATTACACATAAGAAAAACACAACAACATTCCAATGCTGCAAAACTATGATATCTGTGAACTACATAAATATTTTTTGAATTTAGTCTTAATAGTAATAACAGTAAAGTCATTTTGGCAACTCAACTAGATTATATTGATAGCGGTGATGATATCTAATTGCATTCAACTCGTGACAAAAACATTATATAGCCTGTGTAGTAAACCATAGAGTTCCTACGTCGAGACAGATCCTGGGTGCGTCGTGCGTATCATAATATAGAATATATGTCCTTATAGGTCAAGATGATCGTACAGTTGAAGATCGGTTTGAAAGTGATACTTCAAAATTCAGTTGCGAAAATATCTCAAAAATAAAACAATTAAAATTTTAGTTACGTTCACACATTACACACATTGCAAGTTAAATATATATTAAGGGGATACCATCAACTGGGACTGCTATAAAATAGAACCGCGGTCCTGCGGTCCTAATCGCCTATTTAATATCCATATAGGCTTGTAAAAAATCCTGTACATGTCCTTGTACTACTTGTTTGAAAATTTACGCGGACGAAGCGGCTGGCAACAGCTAGTAAAAATTTATAGATATATTATGAATATATATTTTTTTTACATACTATGCATAATACTATTGCAAATATTATAAAATGTATTTATTCGTTTGTCCTTCTTTCACGTCAAAACGGAGCATTGGATTGAGAGGGTTTTTTGGTCTGCAGACAATTGGAGTGCTAAAGATTCACATTTTGCTATGGATCCGCGGGGAACAGTTAGTATCAGAATAAATTATGAACACGTACATTATATACCTAGGTACATACGGCGTTATATAAGATCAGAAAAACATACTGACATTATACATACAAGGTCATGTTATGTTTGCACAATCAATAAAGGTAGCTCGGTGTCATAACTATTTGTAATGGTTGTATTGATTAATTTATAAAATTCCGTAAAATTATTATTTTGCCCAAAGATAATGACACGTTTGTATCTGCCCGAAGCTTCGCCCGTGTAATTTTCCCATGGGAACAGTTATTTTTCCGGTATTAAAGTTACCCTATGTCCTTCTCCACACTTCAAACTGCATGTATGCAAAATTTCAAGAAGATTGGTTGGGTAGATTAAGCGTCAAGATATAACAAACAAACTTACTTTCGCATTTATAATATAAGTTAGGATGTCCTAGGTGAGCGACAAATGTGGCAACGTAGACGCGAAGCAATGCATCAAGATGACAGAAGAAGAATTATAAGTTTATAGTGTCTGTATTTTTGTATGTTCGTGGCATCGTGGAATCCAAATGATGATAAATGATGAATGATGCCAGCAACATCGGAGGTTGAGGTTTCCTAAAATTTTCTTCAAATTCAAATTCAAATCATTTATTCAGAAATTAGACCTTCACAGGCACTTTTTCTCGTCAATATTTATAGTTATTTCTCACAAGCTACAAACTACTGGCATTTCGGAACGACCACTGCTGAGAAGAAATGCCGAAAGAAACTCATTTGAACAGTGTTGGTCCCTATCATGCCAGATCGGCTTACCATTATTGTTTATTACAATGTTTTTTTTTCTAATAATATATAAAAGTACATAATGTACTGTGTGTCTTCTTTTCTTCTTTCTATTTTCTTTTATATTCTAAATGAGGCCACTCACCTGAGCCTGAAGCAACGAAAGCCCATTAATATTGCAATAGCAACTTATCTGCATCAACATTCACC
Organism: Plodia interpunctella; assembly: GCF_027563975.2. Classification (NCBI taxonomy): domain Eukaryota; kingdom Metazoa; phylum Arthropoda; class Insecta; order Lepidoptera; family Pyralidae; genus Plodia; species Plodia interpunctella. Next base: position 990,582 of record NC_071295.1, read on the forward strand.
AAAATTATTATACAGTCAGCGTATGCTTTGAGCAACTGAATACATTGCGCCAGAGTGCAATAACCCCACGATTTTTTAACCAACTTCCAATAATCCACGTCACTTCTTTTGCCATGAATATTATCTTTATATGGGCATATTTAAATCGACCCTCTTAGGCCCACGTTCTGTCGCTGGACGAAGAACGAAGAACGTGGATCGTGGCCGTGAACGTGGTCGAAGGTTCGAGGTTTGTAGATGTAAGCCTGCTGAGGCTTACAAGTAAAAACCACGAACCTTCGATTATTATTTTATTGAAGTCGCCTAAAGGGATCTGCATGACTTTTATGACTACCACCATTGATATAGTTGCAAGTAACACACTAAACGTCAACCAGGGGTAGGTTTCACCACGATGTTTTCTTTCACCGTGTTTCAGCCTTCACATTAGTCAAATTGGTATACAAACATGATGAGCACAGCACGACACGAATAGGATTCGAACCTGGTACCTTTCGGTTCACAAATGGGTGCTGAATCACCGAGGCTTTAGTAAAGTAGATAACTTTGCGGTTACACCTTCCGTCTCGTGGCTTAGCTCATCAGACAGGTCATTGGCGACAAGCCAGATTTTCACTTAGCGTTTGTAGTAGTATAGTAGTTAATTAAGCTGTCAGGTCTCGTTATCACAGGTTAACTTGAGCATTTAACTAATGAATTCGTGAAGACGTTTAATATTATGTTGAAGTTAAGTTATTAATTTTTATAGCATACTGTTATGGGATTACAAAAATACCATAAATAAATACTTGAGGACCTCGATGGCGCAGTGGTAAAGTGTTTGCCTGTGAACCGAGACGTTCCGGGTTCGATCCCCGGTCGGGTCAAGATGGAAAATGAACTTTTTCTGATTGGCCCCGGTCTTGGATGTTTATTTATATATGTATATGTTATAAAATATAGTATCGTTGAGTTAGTATCCCATAACACAAGTCTAGAACTTACTTCGGGGCTAGCTCAATCTGTGTAATTTGTCCTTATATATTTATTAATTATTATTTATACACCTAGTTCGACTATTCATATCATATTTTACCTTTTCTTATTTTTTTAAGAAAAGGTGAAGACGAGCATTTTTTTCAACCTTTTTTTAACTTGTAATGTATGTAAGTATGTATGTTCGGGCGGATTCTTGCAACTAAATTTTGAAGCACATCTTCAACCGATTGAACTGAAATTTTATACATACGTTTAATTTGGATTACAATTCATTATTATGATATCATCATGACCAGATGGTGCACCCAGGAACGGTTGACAATCTCATGATTATCCAGATGGATACAGGAACGGTACGGAATTCCACAACTGTTTACTACAAGGACGTGTTTTTATAAGTAAAAACAATAAAAGCTTTTGTCAAAAATTTAATTTTTGTGAAAAATTTCAAGAAACTTTTTTCTTCTTGTGTTATGGCTCCATTTTTCGCCAAAAAAAAACGATAATTTTGCCAACGTCAAGGTTGGAATAGCACAATATAGTGAACAGGTTGTAGCACAACGACGGATCGTTTCGAGAAAAGGTAAGTAGTGCCCTTGCGCTTCGCTTGGCTCGTCTTGGCGGGGGCACTCCCGTGCCCCCAGATAATCGTTATAATAACAATACTAATATATATTACTAGGTTTTTAGGCATATGTTCAGTGTGTAACCTAAAATACCAAATTATAATATTATACGTATATTCGTAACGATTTAATGTTAGTCAGGTGTTCGGTATCTGTTCGAATATAATAATTGACCGAGCGAACAAAGCGAGCGATATCTATTGTAAACAACTTGAGGCAAAAATACATTGTTTGAATGTATGTATGTTTGTGACGCGATAGCTTTCGATCTGATTTTGATGGAATTTTAAAGTTATGTACGATCTGGCAATAGAATTTTTACGACCGTGGGACATAAAAATCGGTTAACTTGTTTTTTTTTTAATATTCACAATTTATTAAAAAAAACTCATCAAAATTTTATTCTGTTCGCGAGGTACTAGTAATAATAAGCATCATCACAGATAATAAGAACATTACATATGTCCTTACATATGTGTTAGCAATTACTGTCAATCTGGTATTAATAATTCTCAATCTCGTATTGACCCAGTGTTAACATTAACACAGATAATAAACGACGGGATATAGTAAATATTATGAGAACAAATGCTAGATGGAACATCAATTGAAATTATTAACCGCTTGTATGTGCGTTTGTCATTCAAAACATGCAACTTGCTTGGTATTATGTGATTCATATAGTTTTGTGACAGTAGGAAATGACGCACAGATACACGACTACATACATTTAGGTATAAGTACCTGAATTATCACTTATGTCAAAATAAAAATCAAATCATTTATTCAGAAATTAGGCCTTCGCAGGCACTTTTTCACGTCATATTCTAAATTAAATGATATTACCAAAGCTACAAACTACTAGCATTTCAGAACGACCACTGCTGAGAAATGCCGAAAGAAACTCATTCAAACAGTGTTGGTCCCTATTATGCCAGAAGGGATTACCATTTTTTAAATATAAATTTATGTATAATTTTTTATCAGTAATATAACAATGTAAGTACACAATAAAGTACATGGTCAAAAGGTATACTGAAACATATTATGATTGTGATCAAGTGCTGATGAAAGGAAAATATATATACCTATATATATATGTATAATTAACCAAACAAAAAAAAACTTTTAATTAAAGATCGAGCTGACCAGTTCCCTCCGGCAGCACCCGTTCACGAGTTGACGCGTGAGTCAGCCATCGCGAAGCTCAACCACAATAGAGGGAACCTCCCGACCCGATCCACGACGCCGCCACCGGTTTGACCATTTGAAATATGGAATATATTTGAAATGTGTCCAATAATATGTAATAATCATTGTGTCATAATTATTTTAATAATGACTAAAATATTTTTTTAAGTTTTTTATCTACCAACACATTATGGACGAATTTGTCTGAAATATAAACATTTGTTATTCTTACATTTATAAAACAAAGTCCATTGCCGCGTCTGTCTGTCTGTTCGCGATAAACTCAAAACCAGATGGCTGAATTTTCATGCGATTTTCACCAATGGATACTGTGATTCCAGAGGACGGTTTAGATGTACATTTTATTATGTTTTGGGCCGCTGGTATATTTTATATTATAATGTCAAATGGAATACATAAAATATTTATTTATTTATATAAGTGTTTATGTCAAGAAGTGCCTTGGTATAGTCAAGGATGATTTGCGTGCCAATGATCCGACAACTAGGGATGAGCTCGACCCAAAATTATTTATCTAGTGATAATTTGTTACTGTTGTTAGTGTTTATTAATCTGTTAATATATTTTAATTCATCGCTCAGATATTGATAAAAATAGCGTACGACTAATAAGTGATACAGTATCGTTGTGTGTTTAAAGATCTATAACGATAATATTTCGCTCTGACTTGTAACTTTTCAATTTCCAACTTACCCTACTCTAAGAACTTGAGAGCGGGAAATGAGATTATCTGTCGAGATTGTCGGCTAAATCTCCACCAATTAATTCTAAAGTCAAAGTGCAGCCAAGTTCTAATAGAGAACCAATTTATCTTGCCTGTTGCGATTGAGACGACATTCTGAAACACAAACTTAGTCATTATAGACTACAGAAACAAGGCGATGATGCTACCGTACTTTTTTTATGTAGGCAAATGAGCATGCTCTACGTAATGTCCAACCACCATACCTTAATACCATGTTGCAATCCATATTGATTGCCAGATGGTAAGCAGACATCGCAGTCTCTACTAGTACACTGATGCGTTGCCTACCTTGTGCCAACGATGCGTGTGTGACTGATGCGTTGCCTACTATGTGCCAACGATGCGTGTGTGACTGATGCGTTGCCTACTATGTGCCAACGATGCGTGTGTGACTGATGCGTTGCCTACTATGTGCCAACGATGCGTGTGTGACTGATGCGTTGCCTACTATGTGCCAACGATGCGTGTGTGACTGATGCGTTGCCTACTATGTGCCAACGATGCGTGTGTGACTGATGCGTTGCCTACTATGTGCCAACGATGCGTGTGTGACTGATGCGTTGCCTACTATGTGCCAACGATGCGTGTGTGACTGATGCGTTGCCTACTATGTGCCAACGATGCGTGTGTGACTGATGCGTTGCCTACTATGTGCCAACGATGCGTGTGTGACTGATGCGTTGCCTACTATGTGCCAACGATGCGTGTGTGACTGATGCGTTGCCTACTATGTGCCAACGATGCGTGTGTGACTGATGCGTTGCCTACTATGTGCCAACGATGCGTGTGTGACTGATGCGTTGCCTACTATGTGCCAACGATGCGTGTGTGACTGATGCGTTGCCTACTATGTGCCAACGATGCGTGTGTGACTGATGCGTTGCCTACTATGTGCCAACGATGCGTGTGTGACTAATGCGATGCCACTGTTACCTACCATCTTTAGCCACAGTATCCACTACCTCTGATATACTGAACCATAATTATGCAATCACTGCTGTTTGGCGGCAGTAATAGATGAGAATGAGGACCCATGAGGATGCAGAAGACCGCCGTACCAAGGTCTACCTCTAGTAATCATATTTCGTGCAAGATAATAAAGATGTTTCATCCTTAATATGACAGTATCACTTTTTTTAAACCTATCTATGTAATTAGACTGTAAGACCTCTTTGAATAAATAAATAAATAAAATAAATGTTTATTATAATTTTATTTATTGAATGTACTATACATACTACTTTATCAATTGATAAAAAATAAATATAAAAGCCTTCTGGCATTTCTTCTCAAGTAGCGTTAAATTTTTTTTTTATTTAGGTATAGCATCATTACTTATAATAAAAAAATAATTTAAATTTGTTACATCTCTATTTTTCTGTGATCTAAATACCTATTCAACATTGCATGATTTGCGAAACTCGAAACTTGCTAGACATGCACAATACATAAATCTGAAATGTCATCGAAACACAAACAAAAATAACTCGTTTACAAATTGAAAATAATAATTTCCGTATCTCGTTTTACTATTCGTAAGAACTGATATAAATTATGTATAATAGAACCATACGCTCTGCAAAGGATTGGTGGGTTTCAGAGCGTTTCGACCGCTGCAGCCGCGCTGTCATTACGATCCGTCAATTTCCTTGAGGAAGGAATAATTTCCAAAATCAATCATTTATAAAATTGACATTAACGCAGCGCAGATATAATTACATTGCATACACGTCACATACATATACATTAACACAGTATATAGATATATATTTCAAAGTCAGCCAGTAAAATAAATTCATGTCTTTGTTTAAATTGGAATTAAATTGTATTGTAATGACAGCGCAGCAGTCGAAATACACCCAGGTACTGAAGCTAAGATACCTCACACATATAGGTAATATTGACGTTTAGAAGTTACTGTGGAATAATTAGTCGAACATAATACGTAGGTACATGAAATCTGGTGACGACGTGTCGGTTAGCAGTTCACTTCACACCATCGAATCGATTCGAAATGAGACACAGCGAACCAATCACATTGCGCCATTGTGACGCAACGACAACCACGCGCCAATGTCAATGGTTCGCTGCGTCTCACTTCGAATAGATTCGATGGTGAGATGTGAAATTAACATTTACCCGCACTAACCCCTCTGAAATAATATTACTCCTTATTTAAACTGTTTTGTAAAAATAAATAATTTAACGCCCGGCCCACATATACCAAACACAACTGAGAGATAATACCCGTATTATTTCAACTTTAAAACGTAACAATTGTGCTAAAAATTTAATTTATCACTACCTGATAAGATATTGAATACTGTAATATTTATGTAATAATGTTACCGTTTTTTTTTTGCAAATAAATTATTTAAATTATGAGTTTTATTACCGCAATGAGTAATGAGATGAAAATTTTCTAAAATGGAGCGGGAATTGAACCCGCGCTTCTGTCTATCAGGGACAGCGCTCTTCCGTCCGGATAGACAGGGGCGCGGGTTCAATTCCCGCTCGATTCCAGATTTTTTTCTTGTCATTGTTATTTTCAAAAATAAGTTGAAAAACATGTGTGTAATGTATAACAAATCCATTTAAATAAATGTAGGTGATATAAGATGAAACAGATTGCTTAAAAAAAAAATAGAGTAAAATTTAATAGGTAATTTTTTTTTATTTATATCTTCTTATGTTTTTTTTTAAATTACATCGTTAAAGCGATTTTTTTTGCGTTGTGTGTTTAAAGATTTTTATTACCCTTACATCGAATGCCTAATAAATTTCACAAGTTATTAATGTATAGTGAGTAAAATTCTTGGTTTTAGTACACCATATTATTTAGCAGTTCTATCAACATGTAAGCCCCGATATCCCCAAAGTAACGGCCAACATACAGACCCAGTCAGTTTATCATAAACTCAAGCTACACTGCACAGTGGTGCAAAACAACCAAACAAATATAGTTGGACAAAACCGTTAGTCCCCTAAACTTTAAACTGAAACATAACTTCGCCTGTTGTATGTGGGTCACCAGACGTTTGCTAGCGAACGAATCGACTGCCATTGTTAGCATAGTGCATCGAAAACTATTTGGACCGTGGGCCGATTTTAGTGAATTATATCTACTATAGCTATATAGGTGTAGCCCGCGGCTTCGTCCACTTGAATTTCTCTGTCAAAACAGTCATGATTTTCATACACATTTTCACCCCCCAATATAATAATTTGGGGGTTACTTTTTGAAAAAAATATGAGCCTGTGTTTGAACTGGGGTTTAACCTATATTTAACTACATGCCTACCAACTGTTATTAAAAGTTGGTAGGTAGGTAGGTTTAAGGGTGAATAAGTAACAAACATACAAACTTTCGCCTTTTAAATATTAGTGGGACTGTTTAGAAATTGCAAAGATGGTGTGCAATAAACTCAAACAAATTATGTTTAGAAAATTACCTCATAAGTGTCAAAATTACTCGAATAATTCTGTACTACAAGCGCTTTGAAACTGCAAATCCTTGCATATTAGTATGCTGAGTAAATAATTAACTTAGCGTCGTAATGAGCAGCGTGACATTATCTAACTTTAGGCAGCACCGGGCAAGTAAAGCTGCATCTAAACAGGAATGATAAGTTTAATTTATTTAATAGCATGCAAAAAACAGATTGCAATCATAGAATCTACTTAAAATCTAGTTTCAGATGCTAAAATAAATAATTAACTAACTAATTAGCTAAATTATATAATTAGTGCTAATGAACTAAATTGTAATCCTAAAATATGTACGCCTAAATGCTTAAGCAAAGTATAGTTTGACATTCACTAGAGAATAACATTTCATATACATAAAGACAGGAAAAAAGATATATATGAAAAAGGGTAATTCTTTTTACTTAATATAAATCTATGCTCATTAAGAATCCTCATCCTAAAATACTTATTTTTTCTTATTGATTGTGCTGTTGGTAACAATGAATGCAGCATCTGACCACTATGTTCTAAGAAATTTTGCGCAGTCGTTTCATTTAACGTTCGACATATTATGCTTAATATTATGAATTATTATTTGACGACCTCGGTGGCGTAGTGGTAAAGTGCTTGCCTCTGAACCGAGAGGTCCCGGGTTCGATCCCCGGTCGGGTCATGATGGAAAATGATATTATTCTGATTGGCCCGGGTCTTGGGTATTTATCTATATATGTATTTGCTATAAAATATAGTATCGTTGATTTGGTATCCCATAACACAAGTCGCGAACTTACTTTGGGGCTAGCTCAATCTGTATGATTTGTCCTAATATATTTATTTATTATTATAAATGCGAAACACAGGGTAACATACTTTTTATTCTGAAGTTCCCACAAGAGCGAAGCCACAGGGCGCAACAAGTAGTACTTAAATAAAAATAGTAATGTGAACGAGCCTTACTTGGACTATTATATACTTAATATATAAAGCTCATCAAGTTATTATAAACTTTTGAGAAGTTAAAGCTACTATTTTAGGTATTACTGGAATATCTGAAGTTTAATATCACTGGTTGGTTTTGCAACAGAAACTGTAATAAAATAATGTCTATGCTAAGTAGGATAGAAATATCCCTGACTGAATAATAGTAACAGAAAACGTAATTTTCAATCTCTCTCTCTCTCTCTCTCTCTCTCTCTATTCTGAGCAATTAACATGTAGTCGATTCGAAGTAAGACATAGAACCAATCTCGTTGCGCCATTGTGACACAACGATAACCACAACGCAATATGATTGGACTCGATAGACAATTGTAACGCATAGTATATCGCATGTCTTCCCTGACATCAAGTCGGTCACTTTTTGGAATTTCTTTCCTTCTTATAAGCGAAACAGTATATTATATAAGTGACAAAAATATATTAACCCATATCAAACGAAGAATGCATCGCTTTGTCGAATAAAAATCTTATCGTGTTAAAAATCTTAGGTGTTAATATACCTACCATTAGACAAAAAATATTTGCCTGAAAACCAATGCGTCATTTTAATTTTCTAGCCACTTAAATATAGTAGGTTAAAATGAGTCACTTATTCAACAAGGGAACAAAGTCTTTTTGTCACCGTAACTTTGTCTATGTATATATTTGTATATTTAACCTACCTGTTATGTTAGGTACTATATAATATGTGTCTATATTTGGAGACATACAAACAAATTACTTTAGAATAAATTATCCCACGTGTCATCCATCTTGGTTTTTATATATTTCAAAGTGTAAATTCAAACTGGTCGATGTGATATTGGTAAATGAATTGCGCAGTAAGACACACAATATAATGTAATTTTAACATTTTACTGCAAATCTTGTTGTAAATCTATTTACGTAGGAACAAAATGTTTGTTGATTTTTTTTTTTAAAAGAAGGATTTTTATCCCTTTTGATCATAAGAAAGTGCATTTTTTCCTTCCTCATTTTTCCTACTGCTGCTTTTTTATAGATTCAAAGTTTAAAGAAATGCCTGTCAAATTTTGAACTGACAGATATACAGGTAGTTTGAATAAGTGCTGGCCAGAATTCGTTTCGTTTCTATTTTTAATCCCCGACGCAAAACGAGGGGTTTTATAAGTTTAACGTGTCTTTCTGTGTATATGTCTGTGTCCCCCAAACGGATGAACCGATTTTCGTTTAGTTTCTTTTTGTGTCATAGATAATTTTATCCCGAGTGTTCTTAGCCATGTTTTCAAAATTCAGTTCAAATTCAAAAGTCAGCCTTTCAAAAATTATAGCGAAATTAATATTGAAAGTCGGTTTTTTAATTTGTCTAACAAATAAACTGTATTGTTTGAGGCTATTGTTTAAAAATACACAAACATTCCAATTTATCGCCTTGCCCTGTTGTAAAATAATAATAAAATAAGGACATAACGTATATTGTAGACTTTTTGTGTGGACACGTTTGGTTAGCCAAGTTTTAAGACTAAGCGAGCAATATTTCTATATTCTATTCTATATTATATGGACGTCGATGATTATGGCAAGGCACATCCTAAGCAACTGCGGATTTGCCTCGAGCGGCTTGTGAGCTACTCGGTTAGACCCAGCAGACTCGCTCAGTGTAAACTCGCCTGAGACAAGGAAACAACAAATGCGATGGTTCTCAGAAACGAAACAAATTAGCCAATTGGCATGACTGTGTAACCAGTTAATGTTTACGATGGAAATCATTACATCTTGAAAAGTAGCTGGCCATAATATTATTGGCTATTTCCGTGCATAACATAAAAAAACACACACACATTTGCTCGAAATTATATGGCTACATTATGCACGTCTGACGAACGCTATATTAAGTTAAGTATAATAGATATTTTTTTTATGGTGGCTCCGCCGCGAGTGAGACATGGCACTGGTACTTTTTCTCATGTATTACTTCAAACTTGTCACTCCAATCCGTTCGCCCAAACTGCCAGAAGACAGAGAAAACCATGCCTTCACATTAATAAATAATAAATATAAATATAAATATATTAGGACAAATCACACAGATCGAGCTAGCCCCAAAGTAAGTTCGAGACTTGTGTTATGGGATACTAACTCAACGATACTATATTTTATAACAAATACACATATAGATAAACATCCAAGACCCGGGTCAATTAGAAAAAGATCATTTTCCATCATGACCCGACCGGGGATCGAACCCGGGACCTCTCGGTTCAGAGGCAAGCACTTTACCACTGCGCCACCGAGGTCGTCACATTGTAGCTGAGTGCCCTGCATACGCTACGCTGCGGCCATTAGAGAGAGAAGAGATCTGAGTTTCTGTCTCTAAACGTCTGAAAATTTCATCTGAACACGATCTAGAATACCTGAAAGGTAGATTTGAATGGGTGACCAAATTTTACATAAGGCCTGCATCACATAAAAGAAGTTTGGTGAACCTGAACCAATGATGCCCCCAAACTGTGTATAAATAACCTAACGATCCCAAACTGAAGGAGAGATACATTATTACGTGTTTCATCGAAAAAAAAGACTCGTTTAATATCAAAGATGTTTAACAAACTTGGTTTTTTATCAACTTTTCTAGTGGGCATAAATTGTTATGAAAAAACTTTTTCAATTTCCCCAGTTCTTCCCTTGAACTTGATTAGTGGTGTGGCTTTATCGATAGTTTTAATCGATACAATGGCGTGACCATTGATGTCGGGCAAAAACATCATGGCCGTCCGGAAGTGGCGGCAAATTGAGCGTTCAGCGTTCGAGGTTCGAGCGTTGAGATTTTTATTATTGTAGACAAAATAAAATCAAAATATAATATTTTTCTTCATGAAAATAATCTAAATGGATATAACAAGTTTACCACGGCATATGGAATGACTGAGTATTCAGATATTTAGTCAGTTATGAAGAACTAGCCGCCTGCCCCGGATTCGCTCGGGTAAAACTATAATAAAAATACAGCCAAGTCCTGAAGGTTTTGTCTATCTCTGTGCCAAAATTCATCAAAATCGACCTAGAACAAAGAACAAAAAAAAACAATAAAACAAAGAAACAAAAATACAAATCTTATGTATTTATTAGTATGGATGTATGGATAGGTGAAAAGATACTTCATTAATCTCTCTCTCTCTCTCTCTCTCTCCCCCCCCCTCCTCCATGTAACTTCCGGACTTACTACTATTGCAGTTGAGCCCAATGTGGCTTTCCAACTATTATATAATCACTTCGCACGGTCGTCGGCATCCAAAAATACACTTGATTAAAATTGCAATATCATTACGACTTAAATACGATAAAAGTATGTGAAAATTTCTTTGAAATCAATGTAAAATTATAGATTTTTACCGTTTTTTTTTTCGAAGAATAGTACATGTACTTTACGTATATTTGTTTCGTAATTCGTAAACTGAGAGTTACGCTCATTTGGCATAATCTCACATTGTTTAAGTTATTTTGTACTCATTACAAGAACACCACGACTTTATTGATTAAAAGTGACAGTTTGATTTCTTGACTATTGGATCTAACATTAAGTATGTCTGTGGTCCAGTACTGATGAAAGATATCAGATATCAAAGTTCACTCGTGCGACCCGCGATATATCGCAGAGTTATATCTACTGACCCTCTTTTCAATTGGTTTGAGATTTCTCAAAGGCTGTATATATTTTATTTGTATTGTCATACAATTTTTCTTTTTTATACTTAACTGCCAGTATGGCAGTTGCGAATATTAGTAAAAATAAGTAGTTTATGCTGGTGTGAAAATGACAAAACATCTAACTGAACGCGCCAGCCAATTCTTACCATTTTTACTACAGACTGTACAAACAAACTTAATAGTAAAACATTTAAGAATATGTTAAAAATAAATAAATAAATGAGGAGAAATCACACAGATTGAGCTAGCCCCGAAGTAAGTTCGAGACTTGTGTTATGGGATACTAACTCGACGATACCATATTTTATAACATATACATATATAGATAAACATCCAAGACCCGGGCCAATCAGGAAAATATCATTTTCCATCATGACCCGACCGGGGATCGAACCCGGGACCTCTCGGTTCTCAGGCAAGCTCTTTACCACTGCGCCACCGAGGTCGTCAGGAAAACTTTTTACCTACCTAAATATAATAACAGCGACTCGCCGATGCCCAGATAAACCCTGCGAGGTTTTCGTGGTGCGATTTTATAATGTTTTTTGATATTGTAAATTGTACTGAATAAAGGATTTAATAATAAATTATCATCTGAAGCCCTCTGTGACCCAATGATGGGCATATCCCATCTTCCGTCTATGCCACAGTTTCTTACCATGCAATCTGTAATAGTCAATCAAAATAAGTTTACGTTCGGAGCTATGGCGGAACCGCTTCCCCGCTCCATCTGCCTCAGCCCCGCGTATCGTCACACAACTTTTGTTAAAGAAATGGCAATAAGGCGTCTCCTCTTGATTTTCGCAATGTCTTCTTTCTGCAACTTTATTTTTTTTTTAAATGCAAGACTTAAAATACAGGTACATCGCCGATGCATATTACTGTACTCCACACAATAGCCATTACAGTCGAAGATAAGTCAACAATCCAAGTGCTAATGATTGTGGCCATTAGTCGTCACGACTTGTTGACGTTTAGTTTCAAGGTAAAGGGCGAAAGGGCAATGAACTCATTGTCTCACTCATCTGAACGTTTTCTCGGCTGTTTCCGCCTTATAGAGCGTCGGAGCCCGGGGTCCACTTCGCACGGTCGTCAACATCACCCGTGACGATATTAGGCCAGCACTTGTTTCGTTTGCACCTTCTGGCAGCATAGTTAAATAAATAAATAAATATATATTAGGACAAATTACACAGATTGAGCTAGCCCCAAAGTAAGTTCTAGACTTGTGTTATGGGATACTACATTTTATAACATATACATATATACTTAATTAACTTATTAAACATCCAAGACCCGGGCCAATCAGAAAAATATATCATTTTCCATCATGACCCGATCGGGGATCGAACCCGAGACCTCTCGGTTCAGAGGCAAACACTTTACCACTGCGCCACCGGGGTCGTCTATTAATAAAATAAGGAAATATTTGTTCTTAACGTAAAATTCAAATTCAAATTCAAATCATTTATTCAGAAATTAGACCTTCACAGGCACTTTTTCTCGTCAACTTTTATATTTATAGTTATTTCTCGCAAGCTACAAACTACTGGCATTTCGGAACGACCACTGCTGAGAAGAAATGCCGAAAGAAACTCATTTGAACAGTGTTGGTCCCTATCATGCCAGATCGGCTTACCATTATTGTTTCTTACAATGTTTTTAAACGTAATTTGCTTGTTTAAGATGTGGCCGTACCAATGGTAATGAACTCATTGTCATTATCAATATCGTATAAGTGCTTATTACTTATTAGTTCTATGATCTCACCTCTCTCCGGTTATGGTATAGAACCATAGATAAAGGAAGAACCAACTTCACATTTTATGTTAGAGGTATATGAATATTCAAGAAAAATATTATATTTATTGTGGCATTTAACGCCTGACACCAATTGTCCGTGCTGTAAACCGTTGAGGTGTTCCCTCGCTGGGAGCCGATCCTGCGTGCACCGGGTCGGGTCATGCTTATCGTAAAATAATGCATGTCATAGAAACTGAAGCGACGTGGGAAATTTCAACTTACAACAACCGTAAGTAGGAAAAATCGAACTTGCAAGATTTGATTACAGGCAGACGAGCAAACATCGGGACAGGTGAAATTAATTAAATAAATAAATAAACTTATAAAAAAGAATATTCACTTAATAGTTTTGTAATCGAATCGCACGGTGAATTCGATTGAACTAATTATGTCACGGAAATGAAGTACTATATAATTATGTGTAATTAATAGACAGGCGATTTCGACAATAAAATTGCTTATATTTCTACAACACCTGACTAAAACGAGTACGTTATTACCTATATGAATAATACAATTTTTTTGTATTCAAATCTATAATAGAGATATTTTGCTAACTAAATAAATAAATAAATATATTAGGACAAATTACACAGATTGAGCTAGCCCCAAAGTAAGTTCGAGACTTGTGTTATGGGATACTAACTCAACGATACTATATTTTATAACAAATACATATATAGATAAACATCCAAGACCCGGGCCAATCAGAAAAAGATCATTTTCCATCATGACCCGACCGGGGATCGAACCCGGGACCTCTCGGTTCAGTGGCAAGAACCTTACCCCACTGCGCCACCGAGGTCGTCAAATAAATAAAATGTATTTCTGCTTCATAACAGTATATAACTGCTTCGTAGTATAAAAAAAAACAACAAAACTAATTTCAATAAAATTTGATGAGTTAGAGAGAGATTATTTAAAATGATAACGTTTTGTAACCCGTTTTTCTGGTGTTTTATGTTGGTATTTTTCACATAAAATTCTTCTAATTATATTCTGAGCCATTTTGGTAAATACATTCTTCGTTCTCCTCATTGATTTTAAATTCACTACTTAAAAATATGCTTCATTCACTGAAACTTAACACAATTATTTTTAAAAAATAGATTTAAATTTAAATAACGCAACAGTTCTCAAACTGTTTCAGAATAAGAAACCTTTGGAATTAACAATAGACGGAAATCTAAAATTAAAACTGGTAAAATCATACCGAATTAATGTTATGTGTACCGACATGGTACCGACCAATCTGTCCATTAGGGTGGTCTATAACTAGCCTCAACAGCCTCCTCACTATTATCGCTGGCAGGGTAGATGGACCCTTTTTTAAACACTGGACCCATATCCACTTAAATAAGTAACTAACATAGTTTTAAGAACATTGTTACTAACACTTAATATGGTATTTATTTATTGCCGAAATAAACAATTATTATTATTATAACTATATAGGAAATTTTTTTTTTATTTAGAAAGGTGGCCACCCTCTCTGTTTATGACGCCAATCATACTCATTATATATTTAAAATTTCAGCTTCCTATCTTATGTAATAGTGGGTGCTCAATGGCTATGAATATATTTAAATTTTAGGAAAATATTTGAAAAGAAAAACGTCGTTGAAAACATTTTTTTTTCACAACGTTATTTAACAAAATACTACTTTATAATCTATTTTATAGTGTCAAACACTTAAACAGTTGTATTATTAATTAAATCACTTAATTTAATCTAAGAAATTGATCTAACAACGAAAGAAAAATTTGCACGTTTCGCAAAAAAATCAAAAGTAGAACTGGGCTGAGCACCCACTTCTACTAAAGCTAGTTCAAATTTTGCAACGTTATTACTACGGATACGTGTAACAAATTTACGGGGTGGCGAAAGTACTGTCCATCGACATTGCCGACGTGATAAACGTGACGGGCATTATAATAATGCCTAGACAATTTGATTATTTTTATGAAATCAAAATCAAATCATTTATACAGAAATTAGGCCTTCACAGGCACTTTTTCACGTCATATATTTAATAAATTAAATTATGTTTACCAAAGCTACAAACTACTAGCATTTCGGAACGACCACTGCTGAGAAGAAATGCCGAAAGAAACTCATTCAAACAGTGTTGGTCCCTATTATGCCAGAAGGGCTTACTATTTTTTAAATATAAATTTATGTTTGTTACCACATAGACCTCACACAGTTGGTCAAGTTAATTAGTCAAGTTCCGCGGGTATTTTTGAACCCATCAGTGTTGTTTTCTCGGTTACTACCTTAGCCGTTTAGCGTCGACATCCCTAGTTCAAACCTATAGCGTACAATTAATCACTTAGTCCACAATATATACATATAAACAATGAAACGTCAAACCAATCGGACATCAGCAGTAAGTGATATGGTCCATGTCCGTCCGTCACGCTCTCATCTCGTGCATAATGCAATGAATAAAATATATGCGTGCATGATACATGCACGCATATATTTTCATGTTTGACGTCACAGACTTTTATTGAAAAAGTAGCACAAACGCAACATTTGAGCAATAATGTCATCGACATCATAATCTTACATCTATGACTGAATAGGTAGGCTTCCTTTCGTCGCTCTCTTTCTCTCTTCAGAAAGTTTCTCAGCCGTTGAGCCATCGGAGCATTGGTACTGCTTTCCTATTTTTTTTTTGTAATAAATTTCAATTTCAGCTTTAATACGATATAATTTATTTGATATATATAAATTTATATATTTATACGATATAATATATTGGAATTTTGTTGTAAACTTTTGTTGTACTTAACTGCTTAGAAAACAAGGCATATGTATTTGTCGACCTCGGTGGCGCAGTGGTAAAGTGCTTGCCTCGGAACCGTGAGGTCCCGGGTTCGATCCCCGTTCGGGTCATGATGGAAAATTATATTTTTCGGATTGGCTCAGATCATGGATGTTTATCTATATATGTATTTGCTATAAAATATAGTATCGTTGAGATAGTATCCCATAACACAAGTCTCGAACTTACTTTGGGGCTAGCTCAATCTGTGTGATTTTTTCTTATATATTTATGCTTATACATATATATTACAATTTAGTTATGATTTTCCAAAGTGGTGATTTTTCTTTTAGTTACTTTTGTAAATATAATCTAAAGCCGACATGCCGCACGTGACTTTTCCACTGTATTATAAAATCCTTAATACACTAGTAGGTACATATTGAAAAAAAAACATGACACAAGAATCAGAAAAACGTGTGAGTTAGGAACGTTAAGGTGGGTAGTCTATTACGACTGCGCAATAAATCTGATCACAAAGCGATAAAATCGGTTTGGTGAATCATCAAAAACCTATAACAATGCTGTATTATGTGTCCCACTGCTGGGCAAAGGCCTCCCATTTTGTCATCCAAATCTTGAACCATTTGTTGAAACTTGTCTAAATCACCCCGCCATCTTGTTCGTGAAGTCTAACCTCGACGATTGCGCCCTCCGGGGCACACAGAGTAAAGAAACTTGTCCTATGGTTACAGTCTGTCAATGCGATGTCTCTTCCCAAACCAGTGATGAGTCACTTACTCTAGTGCCCTGCGTGTTACCTCCTGTACAATAAAACGTCATGTCATACAGTTCTGTTTGACGTCACTGATAATAATGCTGTGTCATTATTATCGTATCGTATTGATCCTCACAAATTTTGCCGATTAGAACCACTTAGAAGAATGAACGAATGATTAGATCATAGTCATGGATCTATTGATAAATCATAAAAATATCTCTCACTCTAAAATAAACGCTTACAAGGAAATTTACATATAAATAAAATATATGGGCACTAATCCCAACACTTCCAACGGTACTGTCCAGGTTTTATATTCAGTACACTGGCCACTAATGAAAGAATAAATCAAAATGTATTCTAGGTTTAAATATTTTCTCATATTGACAGAAAAGATTGCCGCCGATGGTCTTTAATATGTAAAATTAAGATTTGTCATTTTGGAAGTTCAATATAATTATTTTCATTAAAATTAAATATTCAAATTTTCTCCAAAATTTTTTGTTCAACTTTACAGTTTGCTCTTAACAATTGTTAAGATACAGAAGGAATAAGAAAGAGACGGTTGTATTTGACGAGACAACAGATGTACAGATAGCAAGAATGTAGTATGCCACGTGTGATCAATGTTTGAGCCAATATAATTTATGCAGCTGAAAATCAAATAATGTTCCCTTTTCAACATCTCATTGTAAATACTTATAAATTCGTATTAGTGCAAATATATTTAATAAAGCTGAGATATTATTATCTTTTGATGGATGCAAGCCTTAAAAAATGCTAAGACTATAATTATTCAATTGTAGGAATTTACACGTGATTTTTAACGATCTATAGGTATTATTATCGGATAAAGAGATTAATTCAGATCACAATTATCATCAATAATCAGTGTAAATTTTTATTATTTAACCAATTCAGTTCAGGATACAGTTGACTTTAAACTAATTATTCTTAAATATTTACTATAGAAGCGGTGGTGGTGTAATGGTTAAGACGCCCGTGGATCGAAAGGTCCCAGGTTCGAATCCTACTAGTATCCCATGAGTTTGTATACCAATCTGACTCATGTAGTTTTCATAGACCATCACTTGCTTCCGGTGAAGGAAACTATCGTGAGAAAACCTGCACACTGGTTGATTATTATTAACTTGTGTATGAAATGGAGAAGGCAATGGTAAACCACCCCATTAATAATGCCAAGAAAGTTGTTGTGTGTGTTTCATTCCACGTAATGACCACGACCCTCAGCCATGAGGAATACGACTATGAAGAAGAGACGATAGCACCAGTTTGTCCGTTCTGGGACCATTTCACTCAGTTTTCCAAGACTCTTTTAGGGTGCAGGTTAACTGGTAAACCTGTTGTTGAGCCGCTGAATATCACTATACATTTAAAACCTTTATAACTGCCCTAGTGATGATCTTTGAAGGGGGCGACTTGAACGTCTTGCCGTCGATGTCCACCTTCCTCTAGTCCAGTCTCAGCCCTCAGTCCCTGTCGATAGTCCTATTTTTCTTTATTCTGTTATTGTTTATTTTAAACAGCCATAGAGTGGTTGTCAGTCAAGTCTATAAAGAAGCTGAATGCCATTACAATCTTCATTATTTATCTTATTCTTTTCTTCGTATCTGAATATCAGACACAATTAATTTATTTAAATCTAAATATTCTTCAAATTTCAACAAAGACAAGAATTAGTTCCAATATCACAGACTTTGCAATAATTAATCTATACTGTGGTAATGTAAATTTTATGAATGGTCGATTTTGTAAATGATTTCTTTCCTTCCTCGAGAAAATCGACGGGTAGTAATGACATCGCGGCCGCAGCGGTCGAACGCTTTGATATCCATCCATGTAGCCACGGCAAACTTAAAAATTACTGCACAGATTTTCGTGCGGTTCACCAATAGATAGTTATGACTCCTGAGGAAGGTTTTGGTGTATGATTTATTAAGTTTTCACCCGAGCGAAGCCGGGATGTGCCTCTAGTGTTGTATTTTTATCTGTCATAAGGTTTTACGTTTCGCCCCGATGAACGCTCATTGTTTAGTCTGCAATTAATTGTGTATAGTCTAGTGAATTTTGAGAGCTCTAGTCAAAGTCGACGTGTTATCAGAAATAAAAAAATTAATTATGCATGGCGCACTATATATTCTAATATAATACCTTGTATGTATGACCACGTCTGACAAAAATAATGAATTAAAATTACTTACTTATAATTACAATGCTAACATTATTAATTTAAACTAACAATTTGTCTGCCTATAATAGTTTTTCCATCCTTACAGTTTCCGACTGAACTAGCGACAGAACCACCTCAACCTTTTCCGCGTGTTTCCCATGATAAATAGTAGCCTATCTTTTGTAGGCTACCTTTACCGGTGAATATGAATGGGGCCTATTCTAGACAGGCCTATTCTTTTATGCCAATTTATTATTTATAGCTAAGTACGTACATATTATTTGGAAATTTCTACAGAAGCAGAGCCACGAGTCGCAGCTAGTTCCTATTGATTTCTTCTAACGTAGAAAGTTTTGAAATTATTTCATTATATTGCAAACATACATTTAAGTAGTAATTAAATTGCCATAAAATTGTAATAAATAATTAATGTTTGTAGAACTAAACATTATCTGCAAGATAAACCCACTGCAGGGAAATTTCTAAAACAGCCATTAAAATACTAATAACCATTTGTTGTTATTAAAATATTTTCTTATCTTATCCACAAGCAAAGTGGGTTCCTCATAAAACGTTACTTTTCTTTTCATTGATAATTTTCGCTTTGATGATGGTTGCTTGCATCCTACAACAAATATGTAATTTAATCCATATTCCTCATTTGATTTATGTTTTGTTTAAATTTATTACAAAAAAAATGTAGTTAAAGCCTTGGATTTTTTCTATCAGTCTGACAGAGTGGTGTAGGGAAAATATCTCCCGATACTTTAGTAAAAAATTAAACGACAAGACTTATAAACTAATAGTTATTAGTAAAAGATTATTTCATAGTAAATATGTTATCAGTATTTATCGTCTAAAATCTCAATGTATCGTGAAAAAAAATAACTTTTAATATAATATTTTTTACAAAAGTTTATACTAATGCAAATTATGGAATCTACAACTAAATTCATTTAATTTAATTCCATTCATATCCACTCTCTATACAATGAAGTGAAATAGAGCCTGTGAAGGTCTGATTTCTGAATGAATGATTTGAATTTGAACAAGACAACACTGATCGCAGAAGTTACATTGTACATATATATTTTGTTCTACAAATATTGGTAAAATTGAATGACAATATCAGAAATCGAACTATTTTGACAAAATAATTATTTTTAGGTCTTTAGGCGACTTTAATGAATATATGACAGCCAATGTTAGCAATTACACTCTCGAAAAAAAAGAAAAATTTATAGGTTGATCGCTAGTGATTCATTTTTTCAAACAATGTTTTAACATTCGTACGTTTTTCTAAAGGGGGCAATAGGTGGCAAAGAGTGAGTCACAAAATGTAACTTCCACTTAACAGTATGACTAACGTGTGTTCTTATAACCTATAGTTACAGGTATTATCGCAATGCGTTTGGAAGTTACTGGAAAATTCTGTGAATGGCTTCAATAAATTTACCTTGAGGTGTGGCGATAAGCTGTCCAAACACCAATACATAAATATAGTAGACATACAGACGTAAAAATCAAAAAATTAAGTCATGTTATCTATGAATTGCATACAATTGCGGTCTAAGTAGGTAATTTAATTATAATTTGCGTTCACATCAGATGTGGGAAGAATTGTTGTAATATAATGCTATAAAACAATTATCTTGTGAAATGTTTTTGACACAAGCTTTTATTGTCGACCGAAAGATCTTATTACATTTAACGAGTGACAAAATAAAACATATCAGTAAACCGTTGATGAGTTCCTTCGTTGGGAGCCGATCTTGGTTGCACCATCAGGTCATGCTTATCACATGCATTATCATCCTTATGAAACTTGCATACAAAATTTTTAGCTCAGTTGTATACCTATAATATCTGTTTCAAAATTGAACTGCAAAATTCTACCCGATATTACATAATAGTTAATTAATAACATTTAATTTGAAACAAAAGGTTTGAGCTGTGATTTCTTATATCTTCTAGTTAAATTTTGTATTTATTTAAAATCCTGAATCATGAGTAGGTGTTGCACCGTAAACTTTTACGTTAATTTTATCGTACGTAAGAAAAACGCAAAGCATACCTACTACTTAGTCTAAACATCAGCGGCGCGTGATGTTAAAATCAAATTTTACGGCGCAACTCAAAGAAATTTTACGCTTAAAATGCAAAAAGTAGTCACAATGTACCTTCGATCATTTTTCACGATGTTAATCATTTATTCCATAGTTAAATAACCTGGAAAACAAATTATTGTCCATCATTAGAAACGAAATATGCGTAACAACTGAATATTATGATTGTATCACACTACCGTCGTACGTGCTCTCATTTCAGCAAAATCTGTCCAATTCGCTGCATAGACATAATTTGTCGCTGCTAAACTATAAAATAAGCAATCCAAGGAAAATTCCAATAGTAATTTTATGTATATCGCCACTCTGTTTTATGAGCTATAAAATGAGTAAGGGTTCCTATTTGACAAACAATCGCTCGTATGGAAATTGTTTACTATTCGTGGCTTATTTTATTTACTACTTTGATGGTGGCCCGGTTAAAGTATTACGTAATATCAAACTTGATTTTTGTAAATTTCACTCGGAAGAAGCTAGTGTAAAGAGCATTAGCTGTAGTTCACTGACTGACCCCCAAGTCATCTATTCTATGCCAACTATATCCATTCCAAATTCCATCAAATATAACTCAGCAGTTTGGCCGCGAAAGCGTGACAGACAGACAGATAAATTGAATAAAACTCTCGCATATAAACGCGAGAGTTTTAATGAATTTTAGTGTTTATATATGGTGTGCCAAATTCGAAAACTCGCTACGAATCCTTTTAATTGTATTAGACTTTTTATTAAGTTATTTGTTAGTTCAAATTATAAAATGTGAACAGTTAATTAATAGCACCGTATATTTATGACACTCAAAGCCACAAACTACTAGCATATCAAGTACGATACTAGGATGAACTATGTTAATTTGTTATACTATAGTTTGTTACCAATATAATGTCTTGGCTTAAAGCGCTCACTCAGTTCTAGAAATTGATTGCACAAACAATATATTTGTATATACATACGTGACATTTTAAAATAAATATATTTAGCTCGAGGCGCTTCATAGTATTTACTTAATAAATAACTAACTCTAGTATAAGAGACTGTGCCATATTTTTGCCACAGATTACATCATAGTGTCAACTTTAAAACATTTTCAGATTTTTTCATGTCATATTTGATTATTAGAATAAGTTTAAAGGAGTAATGATCTTAACTATATTACTACATTAAATAATAATAAAAATAAATTATTCAGATCACTTAACAGTATCATACACAATTATATAATATCTACACAATATATAATATAATATCCATACACAAATATAAGTATATAATATCATACACAATTCTTTCCTGGTATAATGTTTGTTGCATATCTAAATTTGGTGCCAATTGGCAAACAAATATACAAAATGTTATTATGTAACCACGATAAAAGTTACACAATTCTTAGAAAAATCCCTAAATCTATGTTGGTAAGGGATATGATTTATACCAAAAATTTACTTGCACTCAATAGAATTAACAACTGTATCTTCGGCAATGAGCAGGAACTAAAATATCATATATTAAGCTATTTCGAAGTTAGCTCTTAGACTAAAATTAGTGTTTGTGTAGACGTGATTCAAGTTATTTGATTAACATGAGAGATTTACTGAGATATAAAACATGTAGTTTTATCCTGACCACAGATATATACATAGGTAGCGTTATACATTTCATGTGGTTTTTATGTTACTTTGGTCAGTTTTATTATAGTATAGCTTATTTTTTAGATTTATTTTGACTGTTAAACTAAGATTTACATTTTTTCAAATCTTTTTATATAGCATAGCACGCAGTTTGCCTCATGGTAACCCGACACGGGTCACCGATGCGTTGCCGACTTTTTGAAAAAGCGAATCTTTTCTTGAAAGCCCCAATGTTGAACCTATTAGGGAACACCGCTGACAGAAGTATTTTTGTTATTCAATAACTTTCTCCAAAATTCCACAGAAATATTTAGTATTTGTGTGCGGGGAATATTTAGTATTTCACATTAACCAAATATAAAGAATCTGGTGTATCAACTCTACCAATGAACGGCGCACAGACGTCACATAAAAGGGCGGGGCTTATTTCGTTTACAGTTCGGAAAAGTTGCCCCACTCGTCTGCCTCTGCCTCGCGTATCGTCACAATATATGTTGAAGAAATATGACAAACCTGTCTACTCTTTAATTTAGGTTCGAGGGGTTTAAAACAAAAAAAAATATGCGCATCGCGTCGTGACCGCGCTTGGATGCATCTCAATTGGATAGGCAGGTAATTATTTTTTTGTGTGGCCTTAATTAGAATCTGAATAGACCATTCAGATGTTTTTGTATTGGCGGGGATTTTCCAGTCACTTGGCTTTGCGATTAAATTAATATTATATGATGCTAGCTTTCGCCCGCGGCCCCGCCCTTGTGAATTTCCCTCGGGAGCAGTAATTTTTCCGGGATGCAAGGTATCTTATGTCCTTCTGCGTACATCCAACTACATGTATGCAAATTTCAAAAAGACCAAACAAAGTTACATTTAGCCTTTATAATATTAGTCGAGATACAACTATAAAGTTGTAGTCTGTAAAGGGTACAAAGAAAAACACAAATCGAATTAGCTACTTTGTAATTCACATTCATTTCGATGCTCAATTCATAATCATGCATTGAGCATCGACAATGGAATAAAGTAAAATATTGTGTTAGGTTTGCGATTTTACCAGGCAGCTAGTTTTAAAATCATATTTTAAGATTTATAATTTACATTGAGCTCAGGCTTCACAGCCACACAGTTCAAATTGTAACTGGAATAGTTTTTCTTTATCTGTGTCTCGTTTTTAAAAGAAAAAGAGACAAAACACAGAACATCTATTCCAAGCCTTTTCTTCTATAGCCCTTTTGTATATAAGGACGGGACGTTTATACGTTTAATTAAGTCCAATGCGTACCAATGGTTAACAATGGACGCCGATCTCCGAGAAGCGGAGGCAAAAAAGTAGGAAAGCGGACACTGGGCTCAAACGCTCAATGGCTAACGCACAGACAAATCACACAGATTGAGCTAGTAAGTAAGTTCGAGACTTGTATTATGGGATACTAACTCAACGATACTATATTTTATAACAAATACATATATAGATAAACATCCATGACCCGGGTCAATCAGAAAAATATCATTTTCCATCATGACCTGACCGGGGATTGAATCTGGGACCTCTCGGTTCAGAGGCAGCACTTTATCATTGCGCCACCGAGGTTGCCCAAGCTATATGTCCCTTAGTCATCTCATTCAATATCCACAGGAAAAATTGGATTGGTTCTATTCTAGGGTGGAACCACACGCTACATCATCACTTCCATAACTTGAATGTCGGTTGTTATTAGACATTAAACAAATTTTAGTTTCTCTAAGCCCCGGGTCAATCAGAAACAGATCATTTTCCATCATGACCTGACAGGGCATCGAACCCAAATAAGTACCAAATAATATTCGAAGATCAATCGAAAGAAGATGTAAAGTGGTAAGCATGTTTGCAATGTCTTACTTGGTTTGAATACCTCCGTATTAATTCTATCCTAACATTTTTTAATAAACCAAGATTGAATGCAGCAAAATTACTCAGTACCAACAAAATGATAGCGGAACTACCCCCAAGAGCCCACTTCCAACCCCTTCAGTAAGGTTTTATGATAAATGCCCGTATTTTCTTAAAATATGTTTACTTTTTACCTCCCAGGTGTGTGAAAGTTTCTAATTTTAAT
This sequence comes from Plodia interpunctella, assembly GCF_027563975.2. NCBI lineage: Eukaryota > Metazoa > Arthropoda > Insecta > Lepidoptera > Pyralidae > Plodia > Plodia interpunctella. The sequence goes on from NC_071295.1 coordinate 1,015,666, forward strand.
TCCGTGAAATCTGACATTTTATTTTGTCTTGCAAAAAGTTACTTTTAAAATTGTTTTAAAAAACGACTTGTGTCTGTTTTTTTTTAATTCTCTTCACAAGTTCGCTCCCATAGGATTGTTATATTTCACAAAACATGTAATTTACTATATTATATAAATGTTTAATTAGATTTTTTTATATGTAAACCCTCGGGAATATAGTGTCTAAATAACGGTGAAAACTACATCAAACTATATAATATAAGCTTAGAAACGAACTTAGGTGGAGGGCGAATTTATTACACTACGAGTATGAATTTTTTTTTGGTCTGTAGATTACGTATCCCACTGCTGGGAAATGGCCTACCCATTAGTCTCCACCAATTAGTCTCCACCCATTAGTCTCCACCCATTAGTCTCCACACATTAGTCTCCACCCATTAGTCTCCACACATTAGTCTCCACCCATTAGTCTCCACCAATTAGTCTCCACCCATTAGTCTCCACCCATTAGTCTCCACCCATTAGTCTCCACCCATTAGTCTCCACCCATTAGTCTCCACCCATTAGTCTCCACCCATTAGTCTCCACCCATTAGTCTCCACCCATCAGTCTCCACCCATTAGTCTCCACCAATTAGTCTCCACCCATTAGTCTCCACCCATTAGTCTCCACCAACTAGTCTCCACCCATTGGTCTCCAGCCATTAGTCTCCACACATTAGTCTCCACCCATTAGTCTCCACCCATTACTCTCCACACATTAATCTCCACCCATTAGTCTCCACAGATTAGTCTCCACCCACACACACCCACATTCACATCCACTTAGTTGTAATACTTGTAAGACCCACATTTGTTACTTGACGACTTTGGAGAAAAGGCTGCGGTGAAGTTTGTTGCGCTGCTTCTTCTTCACCTGCGCTTTGAAAGTCAGGGGTAGACATAACAAGTTTTTTTTTATTATTTTGACCTATCTATAAAAATTTGACCATTATTTAGATTCGTCGAGGTCTTCCTTCTACTTGTTCCGCTTCTATATATTGTACACAAAAGGTGATCAATTATATACAACTCCCAATGCCCGCGACTCCTTTCGAGGTAAATACTAGCCTCTCTAACTCTTCCACTATCTCCACACCAAAAATTACGTGAAAGAAAGACAAACAAACACACTATCACATAGATAATATGGATTAGTGGAATAACTACATTGTTTATTCGCAAAAGCTTATAATATAAAAATAGAAGGGTCTATTAAAAAACCTGTTAGACGAGACCAACAAGGCAAATGTCGAAATAGTCTATTTTATTCATTGATTTAATGACGGAAACCCATACAGTTGCATAATAATAATAATGATCATGTCGATAATAATCAGTATGTCGTGTCTCAATTACAGTGAATCGTATAATGTATTGTATGTCAAGGAAAAATAGCTGATGCGAATCTAATTGTGCCTCCGTTATTATCACAAAACTTAAATAGATCAATTTTAAGTTACTAAGTTAATATTCCTTATTAAATTAATTACTTATTACTAATTTTAAGTAGCAATGCTGTCAGCCTTTTGGGCACGCCACCTTGAGGCAACAAATTGCAGAGACTGGCATTTTTTGTAAATGTATAATACAAATTTAATTATTTATTTAATAATTTGGTATTTTATTTGTTTATTTCGTTAGATGTGACGGCTCAATACTTGGATGAATTTTTACATTACTATTTATGTAAAAATTCACCTAAGTATTCAGCCGTCGCATATAACTAAATTGGACGGGTCTATTATTTTGTATGTGTTTATCCCAACAACCGCTTTGTCCTCACTTTACCCGTACCCTGCCGTAATTCTGTTAGTCCGCACCCAAATATCACCCAAATATCTGTTGTCAATATCAGTTTGCTACCTATTTTGTATAGGTTCTCGTTTTTGCCCGCGACTTCACCCATTACAGTTGTCTGTTTGACTTGGTAATAAAAACTGTTATTCCAAAAAAAATTAAACAAATATCACGACACGAAATCGTGAAATGTACCTACCTATATATGTATGATCAAAATCACACAGTTGCATTAGCCCCAAAGTAAGTTCGAGACTTGTGTTACTCATGTGGTACTAACTCAAATTCAAATTCAAAATTCTTTATTCAATTTAGGATGATATACATCACTTATTGACGTCAAAAACATTACTTAAACTAAGTCTACTGCCGGCTCCCAAAGCGCAGGTGAAGAAGAAGCGGCGCAACAAACTTCACCGCAGCTTTTTCTCCAAGGACGTCAATTAACAAATATAGCTTTTAACCGCGGCTTCGCCCGCCTTTATTTCATGCGTCCGCTCATAACATTATATTATTGTACAATATCTCGGGTTCTAAGCAACACATCGCGATGAAACCTATACCAAATATTAAGGTAGACTAACCGCTATACGACTGTAAAAACTCTATCCAATTCCATCCAGTAGTTCTTGCGTGATGCGCAAACAAACATACAAACAGACAGAAATTTAAAAAAAATGTGTTGGCTTCTATTAGTCCCATAAAGAGAATTATATAGCACTTTAAATACATAAAACAGGTACACAGACGTAAACTCATAATTTTGTCTATTTTTACGCTGAGTCCTATCTTAGTGAAGTCACAAGGTGACAAGCCTGAATGCAACCACGAACATGAGACACATACAGGGCAGAAATTTACGTAAAAGTACCCGAATACGACACAAACACTGACAACAATGCCGGGGGAACTGGTCAGCTCGATCTTTTATTAAAAGTTTTTTTTTTGTTTGGTTAATTATACATATATATATAGGTATATATATATATTTTCCTTTCATCAGAACCTGATCACAATCATAATATGTTTCAGTATACCTTTTGACCATATACTTTATTGTGTACTTACATTGTTATAACTGATAAAAAATTATACATAAATTTATATTTAAAAAATGGTAAGCCCTTCTGGCATAATAGGGACCAACACTGTTTGAATGAGTTTCTTTCGGCATTTCTTCTCAGCAGTGGTCGTTCCGAAATGTTAGTATTTATAGACGTATTTAAAAATGCTGACTAATCTCGATGATTACCTAATTTATTTTCAACAAGGCTTCATTATTTACAGCAAGTAGTTAGTAGCTTTGATAAATATCATTTAATTTAGAATATGACGTGAAAGTGACTGTGAAGGCCTAATTTCTAAATAAATGATTTGATTTGATTTGACAAAAGCTATCAAACAAATAAAAAATCTATGTAAAAGGAACCAAAACAAATGCCCAAAGCGGGCTAAAAGAGTAAACTACCTATATATTTGTCGTAAGAGACAATAAATAATGAATCATTTCGAGAGATTAATTCCACTGCTCCCGGGAATTCCCGAAAAATGACCGAAGGTTCTGGCTTTATTTATTTACTAGATGTTGCCCGGGGCTTCGCTCTCGTGGGAATTTCGAGATAAAATATTGCCTATAGAAATCTTGGATAATGTACCTTTCTAGTGAAAGAATTTTTGAAATCGGTTCGGTAGTTTCGGAGATTAACCTCTCAAACATACAAACTCACAAACGCTTACCTCTTTATAATAATAGCTTTCCAAGTACAAAAAGCATTTACGTCACGTATTTTGAGTTTACAAAGGTATGAAATCTTATAAGGTACTTTCAGTTGACTTAAAAACATTGTTTAGCAAAACAGTAAGTTGTATGTAGACATATTTATTATATAAAAAAGCTAATTTAACGGTACTTCGAAGCGCGAGTCAAACTCTTACTTGATCGGGTTTTTTTCAATGAACAGATTTAGAGTTAGTACCGGCAGGCTTACTCTCGAAATCAATCTCAATCTCAATTTAGTCTCAATGCAATTCCAATCACAATTTTGTTTGTTACTCTTGAAGTCATTACTATTGCGATTGTATTGGCATTGGGATTGTGTCGTAATTGTCGATTCCACTGTACGTCAACATGACATCAACCTGTCAGCCACGGAAATAGAACAAATGAATGAACGAAAACTTTAATAAAAATTATAAAATTTAAGTAATTTTAAAGAAAATTATTTATATTCAGAGGTACTTTTATCAAAAATGCTTATTTCTTACTAATAACATATTTTTTAGACAAGAATGATCAAATTAAATTTTTGAATCGGCTTATTTGGCTGTATGAGTTTATTCCTGTGTCTCAACATGTGTAGAGTTTACAAAAAAAAGTCATAAAACAACCAGCCGACGGCCGGTTACACTTACTTATTAAACCTATACAAAAAGAAATAAATCAATCAGCTGAAGCTGAAAATCCATATTGTGTTTTAAGTGCTCGGCGCTCTTAAGTTTGTGGGACGAAGTTACCAAAAATGAAGTTTAAAGTTGCTACAATATTCACGGCACAACAACGTTGTTTCTTCTTTGTTTACACTCCGAAATCAAGGTACGTATTTTTATTAGTATGTATGTTGTGAATATGTTTATTATTAACTAGCTATTTAATGTTGTAAAAGTGATCTTAAAGTAGAATAATATGCTGGGCTAAGGTTAGCTAGCAATGAAATACTTAAGTAAAGTTAAATATCTATCAATATTAGTCATGTACTAAATCATAATTATTTCCTTTTCATGGTTTAGTATTGGGCAGAAAAGAAGTCTGCCTTGAAGAAGCTGTGCAACGGGCTCAGTCCATGAGGCGCACTGGCGGTAGCTTAGATATGGTGCTAGGGCTGTCACTACTTTTTATTTATTTGTGGCAGTCAGTGGCAGTCATGGGTGGTGGGTGACTCTCTTGCCACAGGTACCAGAGGAATAGCTGTAGACCCCTTTCCACAAAGTAATGTGAGTAAAATAAAAAATTACATTATATTTGTTTATTCATTATAGTATTGGTCTTTCTTATGCCAAAAGGGCTTGAATTTATTTGTAACAAATGTTTATTTAAATTAAAAAAAATACATACATTTTAATAATGATCCGCTGAATACATTCAACATTGAAATAAAAGTTAAAGGAAAAAATTATAGTAAAATAACAGTAAAAACCAAATAATTCATTTTGTACACAATTGTAATATACATCTATGTGCATAATTCAGTTATGTGATATATAATAACTTCCTTTCTTTTGCAGTCTCGCCCTTCTATATTAATAGACCTGCCATCCACATCACAGGCTGCCACTGAAACCCTGGAAATAGAGCAAGAAATTCATATTCATAATCCACAGCCTCCTGTGGAGGCAGGGCTGCAGATAGAACACAGCGAGCAGCAAGGCGAAAAAAGTTTTGTAGGCATTATATGATTCCATACTAATATTTATGAAGTTCTGTGTAGATTTTTAAATGTTATTTAAATAATAATTTATTAATTATTACAAATTATATTAGTGTTCTCTGTATTTTAGGTCAATAAAGATTATAAACAATAAATATATTTTTTTAAATAATGATTGTTTTTATACTTCCTGTGAGGATATTCCCAACCAAATATTACTCATTATCACACATCACATGCTGCCCACAATTGTCGCACAAGATTTGCTCTAGCTTCTATACCCCTTTGCAGCTCTATAGAAGCTCCACCTCTTTCTTGTAGTGCAGGTTCTACATCAACAGTTAGGTCTGTATGTTATTAGGGTTCTCATCATCTTCCACTATTAAATGTGCCCGGTTACACATATTGTGGAGCATGCAGCAAGTGTTTATAATTTTTGTTGCTACAACAGGGTAATAATGTAACACTCTATATTTTATGTGTTTATGCTCGGGCTGTTTAATGCTGCAGTCACATCCCTCAATGCTCGAGATAATGATTGCTGTGACATGGGAGTACCTAGTATCCCGCCAGTCGCAAAGAATGAAAGTGCTACTAGTATCTGTAAACCAAAACCAATTTATTAAACACAGGTTCTTTTGTGTTTCAGTATCACAAACAAACACATAATTTCAAACAAAATTACCTTGTATTTTTTACTGATATCATTTCTCGTTTTTGGAGTTTGCATCAAGGGTTCAAGTTCTTAGCACAATCCATTAAAAAATGCCTTGGTGACACAATAATTTCGCTTAAACTCGTCGTCAGTCATAGCAAGGGTTTTATCGGCGTATCGAGCATTTCTACGCAAATTACGAGTTTCTCGCAAATCCTTCCTATAGACATCACTAAGAATTACGCTTTGCAACACCAAACGAACCATTTTATGCACTTTTTCACAGCTAAAATGTTAACTCAATTCCAACAAAGTTACTCTTTCGCTATTGTTACAATATCCAATAACAACACAATTTCAACGCAATATGGAGCTGTCAAAGTGGCTTCAAGAGTAACGATCTCAAGTTCCAAAACTCAATCCCAATGAAATTTAGTTCATTCAATATCCGCACCAATGTGGCGCTAGTGTTAAATTCAAGAGTGCCAAATGACGTTTCTTGCATTGAGAGTAAGCCTGCGGGTCCTCTTAGAGTCATGGATTTAGTAACTACTACGTACGGAGTACCTACTAATAGAGCGCTAATGTTACAGTTCCGCCTATGTGCGGAGCGAAAGCAGCTATTCTATAAATTTTATGTATAGATGTAGCTGTCAAATAGTGATGTGAAATCGCGTCACGCGGAATCATAGATAATTAAATATCTATGCGCGGAACATAGTGACGAATTGAGATCCGGATATGTCATTTTCACTAAACATTTTGACCTTGTGTGAGTAATGACACTGGCCCTGCCACTCTGAAGTTATTCGCGTGCTTTCGGTTCATATCTGTAGATGCGTAGGTACTTTATTGGTATACTACATATGTAGGTACCCACTCTAAGTGGGTCCTATTGCTCCGTCACGCTCCGCGACGACTCTGCACGATGCATGTGCTTTGTTTTCAATAGGTTTTGTTATTTACGTGCATTGAAACTCCATAAAATTTCTGCTTTGATCCGTCGACTCGTGTTAACGCAACGGAGGACGACGGAGCGCAACGTAGCAATGAGGCCGTGCTCTTAATTACTCGAGGCAAATGTAGACTCAGCTTTTTTTAAATTCAATACTAAATAACTGGAAAAGTATCGAAAATAATTAACTATAAAATTCCTAAAAATTTTGGCACCTAAGACAACTCCTAAGACATTATTTGTCTTAAATAGAAAAAGTAAGTTCCCTCTATGTTTTATTGTTATTTTTGTATTTTTGTGTGTGGCAAACGAAAGCAAATCGAGGTAACTTAATAAAAGGGCGCGGGGAAATAAACAAACTAAACAACCCGAAATGGTTAAAGTTATGGAGGAATAAACGGATGTTTGGAAATGGGAAGTTTCCGAGATTAATACCGACAGCCCGAGAGAAATAGCAAAGACCGAGCGCTGGGAACCGTGAACACTATTATGCTCATATTTCTATTTAAATCTTTACTTTTCAATTGTTCGTGTGTTTGTATTCAATCGATTTTCAAAATACCTTATACTTACAGTAGGTAGCTATATTGCTTCTGAGTGGTATTCCCACTCGATCGAAGCCACGGGAGGCAGCTAGTATGATGTGAAAGAGCGTGGATCAGAAGGTCGCTGGTTCATATCCGGTATGATATTCCGGTTCGAAATGCCATTGTTTTACTAAGGATTCTTCAACTTTAAACAACGCGTGTATTATAGATTACAATAAAGGTTCTGACAAAAGAAATTCAGGGTGCAATGCAATCAGCTGAGATGCGAAAAGGGACTATATAAGTCCAATAAGGACCTTATAACTCTGAAGGATTTAGTAAGATTTAGGACTCTATTAAGATCTATTTCACTTTACTACAAAAATGCCGCGCGGCGTCTTTGCTAATATTTGAATCGCAGGAGTTCCAAAGCAAGTTTTTGCATAAATACGCCCGCTTTAGACCAGTTTTTGTGCTTTATAGTACAAACCGAAGATAAATCGCAGTTCAACTAATTGTGTTTCGATGTTTGCGGTATATGATTTATAGTCGCGATATTGCTTGAAGCAAAAATTTGTAATTTACTTCTTTGATTATTATTGTTAGTTATATTCTTGGAAAATTAAAGTTTTTTAATACGTAATCGTTTTTATTTACCTTCAGTGGTTTTGTATCAGCTAGAATAACTTCTAAAGGTACCTGTCCACTAAACATGAAATAAAATCCTGCCTTTTTTCCAACCCCAAAAGAAACACCAAAATTGGTGTTAACTGACACAAACAAATGATCCTCATCGTTCATGGCAACATTGAAATTATTTACGTGTTGCTATTACCATAGAATAAGTAGTGACGGCTAATCAGAAGGCTTACTCTCAAATAGCAAGTAGGTACCTACTAGTTCGTAGTGATACATTTTTAATTAAGTATTTTTATTTATTCCTCTATCTGTATGTTTGTTTGCGCATCACGCAAAAAATAATAAATGGAATTTGATGCGGTTGTAGCGGGAGCTAGGTGATTATGCTCGACCGCCACAAAGGGAAAATCTTCCCCTCAGGCTAGGTGTTGCGCCTGGAGAACCGCACGGCTCCAATATGTATATGCTTCCAATCGAAAACGCACTGTCTGCGCGGTCTGGCTTGTTAGCTTCTGGTAGTGAGTCGACCGTAGTGTCATCTATCCGTACAGTCGTGGATCACTTGCGTGGCTTATTATTCGTTGCATTTGGTCGGCTTTTTACATCTGCGGGCCTTGTGCATGTGGCGTGGTAGATGTCGCCACATTATTTATGGATGGTTTAATTTAAAATCTGGTATAGGTTTCATCAAGTTACGTTGGTTAACCAACGTAACTTGATGAAACCTTTTAACCCGAGACATTGACAATAATATGTTAAAGGCGGACGCACAACATAAACACGGGCAGGCAAAAGCTATTAAAATCAAATTGTACATATATTTTTTAAATCACTGAGAAAGCAAACAGGCACACGGCCCACCAAATGAGCAGTGGTCACTGCGGCCTTGGACTAGTAAAGCCAATGTTGAAATACATGATACAAATGCAGAGACGATCATCTTTGTGTCGACGACCGAAATACCCCCCGTGGGGTATACCAGTCGATCGTACTTAAGCTTCACCGAGACGCCCCTATTACTTATCCTGTCCAAATCATTCCCGTTGATGTATGATCGTCTATACGCTGTATATATACTTAAATATATATATATATATAATATGACCGTGTATGCAATATGTTATATGCTTAACCTTAATGTGCGAAAACAATTTTTCAATGACTTGCTGTTGTTGCCCGCGACTCCGGCTGCGGTTAAAAGCATTTTTTATTTTGATATAAACTTGTAACTCTTTTTTCACCCTTTCAAGGAAGGACTTACAAAAATTCATTTGCTGAGCTCACTAACGTTATATAGACAATTTCTAAGAACGTTATTATAGACAATTTCTAGGTATACAATACTAGGAACCCGGCCTAGCTTTGCTCAGGTAAAATAATACATTTTACACCTAAACCTTCCTCGGGAATCACTGTCTATTACAAAATCCATATTCGGGGCTGTGAGGCCACGAAGCCTGGGCACACCGTAAGCTATTAGCTTTATAATTATACCCATAATACCTAAGGAATCATCAACAAAAAAAATACTTTACCTTCGCGGAAATCTTTTTCGGCTCACATAATAGAGAATTTTCTGTAAATTCTAAGCGAGAATGGCCATATTCTTCTATTATAGTTTTGATTTATCTTCTGTGTGGAAGGGTCGGTCTTTAACTTTCATTTTGGATCATATATCTTCGGAGAGCGGTTCCTAATTGCTTTAACCCGACTATAAAAAGAGGTATTTTAAGAAGATGATTTTATATAGCCTGTAACGTAATTTGATCTACAACCAGAACACAGTGACACGTTTTTATAGTTCGCGGGGTAGACAGAGCCAAGGATCATTATAACCCTAAGGGAGAACCTAGAATCGCGAAACTCGAAAATGTCTTGTTGTAAAAGGGTAGTTGACAAGGTCAAAGAATTGTAAAAAAAAATTGTATACCTAATCTAGGTAAAATATAGGATATAATACGATAATTCATAGGATTCAAGGATCAATATGATAATTCATAGAGTGTAACAATGCAGCTGGATCTAAATACGAATATTTAAAGTCCATTTTCAAACAGTGCCTATGAAATTATAAAAACAAACTCAACAAGCATAAAAGACTAAAATACTACGTACCTACTGTCGAGGCAAACATATATTTCTTTGCGAAAATTTTAACAAGTCGTGACGTCACGAGTTCGTGGCATTTATCATGGAGCGTTTGGACGAGTCCGAAAATGCGTGATTTTAATTTTGTCATATCTTCGAAAGAATTGTCATTATCACAGTATTTTTTTCACTGGTGTTTCTATTAATAGGGCCATCGAATAGTGATCATGACAAAAATATCTCAACTAGCCTATTCTGAAATTGGTTCAGTGATTGCTGGATAATACCCTTATTAACCCTTAAATTGAGGTTAACAGTCAAACAACCAACAAGTATCAAACAGAATTTCATAAAAAACAGATTAGAGTTTACAATATAACGTACAATGAAACATACAATTTTCTACAAATAAGGGACTCACAGACTTTAGTAAAAAACAATATCGAGTCGATATTGAAAAGATGACTGGGAAACAACACGAGACTAATTCTGATTTCATAGTCGTATTCCTCGTGGCTGAGGGTCGTGGTTATTATGTGGAATGAAACACACATAATAACTTTCTTGGCATTATTAATGGAGTGGTTTGCCATTGCCTTCTCCATTTCACACACAAGTTAATAAGAATCAATCAGTGTGCAGGTTTCCTAACGACGTTTTCCTTCATCGGAAGCAAGTGGTGGTCGATGAAAACATGAGTCAGATTGGTAAACTCATGTGGCACGAGTGGGATTCGAACCTGGGACCTTTCGATCCACAGACAGGCGTCTTAACCATTACACCACCACCGCTTCTACCGCTACGAGACTAATGAGAAGCATATTTATTAATTAAATTAAATATCTTTGCGTTTACAGGCCCGTTCTTCAGGGGCTGACTCTCACTTGACCCAGCGTCCTATTTGTACCAACGAACGCTGTGCGACGCAGTGCGGCGCTTTGCTGCTGCTATATACAACCTAATGAGACACACTATCGCCGAACTAAGACCCCGCCGCCGAAGCATACGAATTAACTTAAGGTTAGGTTTTTATTTACATCTCCATTCATTCTATTAGGTCCGAACTTATTCGTATGTTGGACCATTCCAGTGTCAATAAATATTTATTTATATAAAACATCATTAAAATAAAAGTGTATGTTAAAATATAAAGGAAATTATTGTTGTTTCGAATCACTCACTTGCTCGTGCGCCTAAACGGGCGGTGGGAGTAAAATCACCCCCTACCTCTGCTATAAAAAGAGGCGCACGAACGAATGGGCAGTCATTATTCGTCAGAGTGTCAATGCGAGCGGACTGTTCCGAATATTATGTAAGTGCTCTCTATTAATATTTTCATTGTTCTTTGTCTACTATATTGCTTACAAAGTATTGATTGATTGTATATAGTAGCTTTGTTTCGATAATATATATATATATATATATATAAAAGATTTCTATTGTTTAATTTATAATCTTACAAAATATAAACATAGTCATATACGGCTAAAGTATTTTTATTTTTAAACCCCGGCCATCCCACACCGATTTTTTAAATTTCAAATAAATTAAGAACTAAATCATCTGGCCCGTTATGGGCATCGCTATTTTCAATTATAGACATGTAAATCACATTTATATTATCACCGGGGCGAGTACATCATCATTCTGTATGCTTGTCCTTCCAAAAGCTATAATACAAAACCCACAGACAATATTCTTAGGTCTGTGAGGCATAGACAATATCAACGTTCTATAGGAGGGTCACGTTACGGTAACACCGCAAGTTACCTTAAGAAAATGAAGTGCCAAATGGGATGTAAGCCGCGGTTCGAAATTGCCTGCCGTATAACTCCGGATACGTGCAAATTCACCTTTATTACCGCGACATAGGTGTATACAGGGTAACTTGATATGCAGTCGACTGTACTGCGTTTAGGGAGAGGAGATGGAAAATGTATTCCATTTTTTTTAGATTATATGGGATATATCGAAATCGCTAAAATATACATTCAAATTTTAGATGAAAAAGCGTAAAGATATTTATTGTCTTGGGTTATTAATATTTTGGGTGTGTAATTAATGTGTGTAATTTAATCGAATTGTAATTATAACTTTTCTATAGTTTTGAGGAAAGAATATTGTTGTTTAATCCAAAATTGTCAGTATACTAAATGCTAATATTATACCTATGTTTATGTGTTTATTACCTATGTTTTAACAAACATACACAACTCTTTCACGCAAAATGTACGGGGCGAATTGTTATGAAATTAAATTATAGTATATTATTAGTACACTGGTACAATATAACCAGAAATAACTCATAGGGTAGGAAATTCCCAAGGGAGCGAAGACCCGGGGCGCAGCTAGTTTATGGCAAAACTGCAAAGTTTCTCAAACACCTATTTACCCATGGCAAACTTTGACGTTGACTTTGGCATGTACATCGTCGACGTTTAGGCAAAATTGCGTGTAATGTTGAGGGTAATGTCAAAGTTAACTGGTGCAACCCACACAAGTATTATTAACTTTTAAACTTGTGCAAGAAAGATTAATAAATATAATTATCTTGCCGTTTGAACCCCTTACCATGTTTAACCCTCCGGTAAGGTGGTTCAAACGGCATACTTACAGGGTTATTATTAGAATTCGTCTTTTAATAAAAATATGCTATAAACATTTTACGCGTCCCAAGTGTGTATTCTCTATTCAGCAGCCGCCTATAACATATTTATGGAGTTTTTATTTCAAGTTGCTATTTAACTCTCGAATGCGTAAAGTAATTTTTAACAGCGAATTGCGACCCCAGCGGGAATTTCGAACGGGATAAAAATATTAAACTCTCAGGCGTTTGCTGTCACCGTGGTTAAACATTGATTGAAAATATTAACTAAACACACAGAGAATGATGACTCAAATGAGGATGAAAATTAAAATTAATATACCCCTTCTGGCATGATAGAGACCAATACTGTTTGAACGAGTTTCTCTCGGCATTTCTCAGCAGTGGTCGTTCCGAAATGCTAGTAGTTTGCAGCTTTGATAAATATCATTTAATTGAGAATATGACCTGAAAAAGTGAAGGTCTAATTTCTGAATAAATGATTATGATGATTTTTATTGTTTTTTCGTAATAATAATACCGATCAATTGATTTAAAGTGATGTTTAATTGTTGTGTTTGATTATTTAAATAAATATAAATAAATAAATAAATAAATATAAATATATTAGGACAAATCACACAGATTGAGCTAGCCCCAAAGTAAGTTCGAGACTTGTGTTACTAACTAAACGATACTATAATTTATAACAAATACATATATAGATAAACATCCAAGACCCGGGCCAATCAGAAAAAGATCATTTTCCATCATGACCCGACCGAGGCGCGAACCCGGGACCTCTCGGTTCAGTGGCTAGAACCTTACCACTGCGCCGCCGAGGTCGTCAAATGCCTATATAAATATTTATTTTTTGCCCAGTCAAGTAGCCAATTAGCCGCCATTATCAAAACATAAAAACCTATATGGATCGTTATATTTGTGCTATCGGCGAGAGACGAAACTCTGCTAATAAACTTACATTAATTTTTTTACTCTATTCCCATTTTATGTATTGCAGTTTTAGATAATCCCCACATTTTATTTAATGAGGCAATAATCGGAAATGAACCGGGGTTATTTGGAAATTTCCATTTAAAATAGAATATCACATCGATACTTGAACCGATTTTGCAAAAAAGGCGATATTCAAATCGGACGCTCACGAGTCGTGACTCGAAAGAATTTCTCGACTTAGTGAAAAATCTCGATACAAATTCATTTCATACTTAGCATTTATGACTGTTAAGCTTAGTACACAATAACATTTTCATAAGAATTCACGGTTTTCGGATCACTTATTTAGTTCATATAGTTAGCGTCTCGTCCCGGCTTGGTTCGGGTAAAACTATAACAATTAAATTCTTTAAAACTACGCAACGGATTTTAATGGTTTTAAAATAGATTTTTGACCTCGGTGGCGCAGTGGTAAAGTGCTTGCCTCTGAACTGAGAGGTCCCGGGTTCGATCACCGGTTGGGTCATGATGGAAAATTATCTTTGTCTGATTGGCGCAGGTCTTGGATGTTTATCTATATATGTAAATATAGTATCGTTGAGTTAGTATCCAATAACACAAGTCTCGAACTTACTTTGGGGCTAGCTCAATCTGTGTGATTTGTCCATATATATTTATTTAGATTTTTTTTATTGATAATAGAATAGTATGTATGGCACCGAAAATTTTCAACAAAATTCCAAATCAATATAAAAGCTTAAATTTAAATCTATTTAAAAAGCACCTCAAGTCTTTATTAATTGATAAATGTTATTATACTTTAAATGATTTCTTTAATGATAGACTCGGATAGAATTTAGGGCTAGTATAAGTACATTATAATTCTTTTTTTGTTTTGGATTTGTAGTGGATAGCATGCTCCTCTTTATTTATTTATATTTGCATACCTATATTTGGTAAAACATGTAGGTTCAATTTATTTTGACATCAATTTGTATATTTGTACTCATATTTTTGGCAAATAAATGTTTTCTTTCTTTCTTTCTTTCTATTGTTTTACCCGAGCGAAGCCGGCATGGGCCGCTAGTCCATTTATAAAATATAATTAATAATTATATCCTTTAAAATACATTTTGAATTTTTTTTTCATAGATTTAATTACAAATCGTTAGTAGAAAATGTGAAGTTAAATTTTTATCGATCAAAAATCGAAATATCTCGGCTTTTGGGCAAATGTAATCTCCTTAATCGAATTGGAACTTCACGGCCTTACTGTGTCGTTTCAAAAACGTTTTGCGGTCTTCAGTTTCACTAGAACAGGCTGGAATTAAATTTTAATGGCGATCAAGGGAATAGCCTTTCTCGGCAAAAAGGGGATTCTCGAATATCTATTGCTCTGAACTCTCATTAGATGGCTTTAGATGATTAAGTTTTAGATGCACATTATTGGTGTTTAGAAAAAAAGTTGTATTATTAATAATATACACAAATTTGTAGAAATGCGCACAAGACTTCAAAATGTATAAAATTTTAAAATAACAATAAAAAATATTCTTAAAGCAGCCAGTCTACGTATTTTATAATTGAAATCCGCAAGGCTGCAATTTGTCCAAATATATCTACCTATGTATATCACCACGTCTTTCTTTAGAGATGGACAAACCAAACTTCGGAACTCAAAAAATTACAAATACAAACATTTATTTTTAAAGCAGCCAGTCCATGTGTTCCATATTTGAAATCCACAGGGTTGCAATTTTTTCAAATATAAACCTCATCTTTAGGACAAACCCACAGATTTAATGCAATGTTTTTATATCTGTGGACAAACCCGACTTCGAAATTCAAAAAATAACAAATATACCTACAAACATTTTATTTTTAAAGCAGCCAGTCTTCCATATTTGAAATCCGTAAAGCTGCAATTTGTCCAAATGTAACCCCGTCTTTAGGGAGCACCGGATCGCGCGGCACTTTGCATGCAGGTGTTGCCAGCGTTCCAGAAATTCCCCATTTTAAAATTGGATCGTTCAGTCGACCCCGCAGTAATAACTGACAGTTTTTCGCAGTCCATTCAGCTAATGACATTGGAAATCAGATTTTCGTATTGATATTTGAATAAAAATGAGAAATTTGGGAATTTACAGCATTCCCAAATAGAGGTGATGTCAGGCCGGTCTTAAACTAGCTTCCTAGCCTACCTTTCTTACACCTTTATCATCAGGCCTTTGCCCAGCAAATTTCACCCCTATTTCTGGTTTCTGGGGGTAAAAATTTTAAAAAAGTAGCTATCTTTATTATTTGAAATCGAATCTTCATCGATATGCATATGAAATTTCATTATATTCTACCCGTGTGTACCTTTAATTTCATAAGAAACTGTCCAGTAGATTTTGCGTGAAATAGTAACAAACAGACATACATACCTCTTCACAAACTTTCGCATTTAGTAATACATGACTTTATTGAGTACACAGGGGTAAAATGATAATGACAGTAAATATAAAATGACTTCGAATAATTAACCGAAACATAGACTACTCTAGAAGTCTAGAAATTTCTGTCTGTGTTTAAATGGTCTGAAGGCCCCCATTTCTTGAAATTCTATGACTAGGTATAACAATAAAATGTGTTCCTCAAGTTTTAAAGACTTTTTAATACGTTACCGTTTAATGCTACCTGTTTACTTGACAGAAAAGGGAAGCCCAATAAGTATTGGCTTGACGTCGTCAAGACTGATGTGTGCCTTGAGGTTAATATATTCTGTGATATGCGCCACACATTAGCACAACTAATGAGCGAAAAAAGTACTGTTGAATTATTAACTTCTTATGACCGGTTGAAAAGGGCTATGGTACAGTCAACAGCACATCAAGTTACCCAGCATGAACCTCGACGGCGCGCGTAATAGCGCCGAGATTGCAATGAATTTGGGTAGGTTGATGTGCTACTGACTGTACAAGACGCGATAATCGCTATTGCGTCTTGTACAGTCGGTAGCTATAAACAAAAGCAAAGACCAAAAAATAATATGAATCGGAATAAATGAGGACGTACCGTCAGAGGGATAATACGGAGCGAAAAAATCAAAGCGAGCTCGTTTGTACCAAGTTTCTGCTAAACAAAGTGCTGCTTAAGTATTTAACGACTCGTTTGACGGCAACTGCATAATTTGCTTTGCGGTTTAATCGTCGGTCTTAGTGACAGCGGGGACTAATAATTTACTTTTTTGGTAGAAGCAAGCCATAGAGATTTTTTTTTTCTTTATTGATTTAGAGGGGTTTTGTCACGCAGTGACTATGTCACCCCCGTAAGGTTTGCTAAAAATTGTATCAATTAATGTGAAGACATAGTTTGATAAAGCGTTTGGCATCGTCCGATAATGGAGAAGCCAAAATACAATTACATGTACAAACGGGGAGTAAATCAAAGACAAAATCTATGATTTTATACTAAGATAATGAAGGGCATATGTGTGATTTTGAGCAGGACTTAGTTAATGGTAGATCGTCGCACGGGATAACTATAAATAATAAAAGGTCTTGATAGCTGATTGGCGACAACAGACAAAAGATTCACAAAATAAGCCCAAAGCTAGGTTGACTTTAGATGTAAAATCAATCGGTGGACTGGTAAATAAAGCCTCGGCATTTAAATCCGCCATTTAAATGATTTTGTAATAAAATTAAATAAGTAAATAAATATAGGTATGCGAGATTGAGAGAGATCATTGAATTTCTGTTTCTTTTTTCTTTGACGACCTCGGTGGCGCAGTGGTAAAGTGCTTGCCTCTGAACCCCGAGGTCCCGGGTTCGATCCCCGGTCGGGTCATGATGGAAAATGATCTTTTTCTGATTGGCCCGGGTCTTGGATGTTTATCTATATATGTATTTGTTATAAAACATTGTATCGTTGAGTTAGTATCCCATAACATAAGTCTCGAACTTACTTTGGGGCTAGCTCGATCTGTGTGATTTGTCCTAATATATTTATTTATTTATTTATATTTATTTTAATTTATAACAGAACTACTAGTAGCTCTCCTGCGTACCATATATGAGGGTAGATGTAGGGGAAAATTACTTCACCAAGTCAAACTCAAATTATTATTCTGACATTAGACTTTCACCGATTGGCTTCAAATTACTACAATTTGGAATGACTGCTAAAACAATACTACCGTAATTTTATAGTCTGGCATTGCATGATTAAATTGTTGGTTATTTACTATGTGACCATACTAAGCTGATCCCTCTTGTGGTCGAATTGTGAAAATATTTTTTCCATTGACCATTTGACCACACTCGATAAGCGAGTTCCCCGTTTATCGCCATCAGTGAGACAGGCGCTTTTGAGATTTTTTTTAGCGACAGATTATCCAAGATTTTGTCCGCATTTCGGAGCTAGCAATTTAGCAATTTCGAGGCCTTAAGGCGCTATCGCCATAAAAGAATCAATTTAACATAATTTCGACCGCAAAAGGTATTAATCTTTCTTTGTAATTTTATAGAGTTTTATTTTTTTTCTGCGTTCCAATTTTAAGTTATATTTTATTGAGTGTATTTGTAATAATAAAATTTTCTGACGTCAGAACTACTTTTAACTTTATTTAATAACCAGTCTTGGACAAAGGGCCTCTCTCCCATCCCACAAAGCCCTTCGATCTTGGGCGATATTCTTATTCCTCATGGCTGAGGCTCGTGGTTATTACGTGGAATGAAACACAAAAACTTTCTTGGCATTATTAATGGAGTGGTTTGTCATTGCCTTCTCCATTTCACACACAAGTTAATAATCCACCAGTGTGCAGATTTCCTCACGATGTTTTCCTTCACCGGAAGCATGTGGTGGACGGTGAAAACTACTATACATGAACCAGATTGGTATACAAACTCATGTGGCACGAGTAGAATTCTAACCTGGGGCCTTTCGATCCACAGGCGGGCGTCTAAACCATTACACCACCACCGCTTCCGATAGGGCGATATTGCGCCATCATTTATCGAACTTGTCAATATGCACCTGTCCACTAGGTGCTATTAATACTATGCAAGCTAGAACGTAATCATCGTAATGAAATGTATGTTACATTGACAAAGCGCTTAAGTTTTCGTCTATCTCTGTATCAAATTTCTTCAAAATCAGTCCAATAGTTTTCGAGAATAAACTCAAAACAAGAATACAACTTGGTAAAATTTTAATTCGAAACCAAAATATATAAACAGTCATTCGGCACAAAAAGACGACCAAAACGTTAGTCAATCAAAGCGTATTAAAAATATTGTGTATCTCAGGTATATCATAAAAGAAAGAAAAATCACTTGGAATTAGAATATAATCGATGAATTTCGCATTGAATAGGTTTCGTCCATATTGACAGAGATGCCGCACTTATTTCACCATTTGCCGATTAAACTACTGTAAAAAATAAGGGAATCCTGTTAATGATTTTATTATTGTTATATAAGACTGTCATTATTGTATTGTTACGCTGTTGGTTTTCTAATTTAAAATAAAAATCGAAGACGCCAAGCCATGCCAACTCCATCGAATGTTATCGATCAATTAAATGGCAGTAATCCACCATCACCTAAGATGGAGCAGTGCGGGCGCGTCGAAGTACAGCCTATTTCTCATCTGAAAAGACAGAGCGGTCTGCGAGCTGCGGCTGTCTTGATTTCAGACATTAATCTAGCCTTCAAAATTTATATATAATAAAGTCCTTACATATGAAATTGACGTTTGGCATAGGAGGAACAAAAAGTCGAATATTTTTATTTAATTCAAGTAAGAACCATTATTATCTATGCACTTTTGCCATCTCATAGGTAGTTCATTGATCCCTTTACTAAAAAAACCATTAGGACGGGAATCAATAAAATCTTTGAAGGCGGTTTGGACTGCCCTATCGGAGTTGAATTTTTTCCCTTGGAAGAAGTTATCCAAATTTCGGAAAAAATATATAATCTCTTAGAGCAAGGTCCTGGGAGTACGGTGGATGTCTTGGACATTCCAATTGAAGCTGAAGAATTCCAGTGTGTGGTCTAGCGTTGTCGTGAAGCAGCAGTGGCGTGGAGCGATTGACCAGCCTCGGTTGTTTAGCAGCTAGCTTTTCCATCATAGTTTGCAATTGGTGACAATAGACGTCTGCCGTAATCTCGTTTGCGACTCGACCGCCATATACATCATTAACCCTTCGAGCCGTTTCCACAGCACTGGTGTCACGGTGGAACTCGTACTCGTAAATAACGCGATATTTCAAGTTTTCCATTTTGTAAACTGAGTGATACAGAAAAATGAGAAGAAAAAAAAACAAATGAATGACGGTTAACGAAACACAAATACATGTGTAAATAGTTGTATAAATTTGAATTTGGAATTCCTAACCAAAGATGAGAAATTTGTGATTAAAGTGAGCAGATATGTAAGGACCTAATATATAAAACTCTTGCGTTACTGAGTGACTGACAGACAAAGCACAGCCAAAACTACTGGGCGTTGAAAGCTGAAATTCTTGAAAGTTGAAAGGGAAACTAGCACTAAGAAGGGATTTCCAGAAATTCCCACGGGAAACGGATTTTTACTCACATTCGAAATTGTGTACAAAAGGTAGTGAAAAATATAGGATGAGGATAGAATGGTAATCTCTCATTCCATGAAGATTAAGGGCCGCGTAAAAATATAACCATCAAATTTTGTAGATTACTCTGATTTGAAGCCAGCTAAAACGTCCCCGAGAATAATCAACGATACTATATTTTATAACAAATACATATATAGATAAACATGCAAAACACGGGTCAATCTGAAAAAGATCATTTTCCATCATGACCCGACCGGGGATCGAACCCGGAGCCTCTCGGTTCAGTGGCAAGAACTTTACCACTGCGCCACCGAGGTCGTCAAAGAACACTCTATTTCCATTTCGAAAGAAGATTCCATTTCCCAAGCATAGCACATATTATGATATGAGACTACTAAGGGATACAAAGATTTGACTTTTTTTTATGCCACTAAGTAGGCAAACAGGCTTAACTGCTGATAAAGCTACAAGTACATTCTGAAAGAGTGTTAAGTACATAGATAAAATAAATACATTTTATCTATGGTTAAATACAATCAGGCGGTAATAGTAAAGTTGTGTAAACAAATCTTCGGTTACTTAATTTTTTTTTTGTTTATTCTTCAGACCTTCAGCGCGTCACAGGCTGGTGTATATAAAGAGAAAATTTAAGTCTGCGACACGCGGGCGTTGAATATAATAGAATATTTATCGTGTTGCAAGTGTTCATCAAAATCTAATCATTCAATCGGATATTAGAACTTTTTCACGTCAAATTTTATATTATATAGTAATTTCTCAAAAAGAGAAAAGTGTTAAAAGAAAGTAAAGTTTAGAAAACAAGAAAATATTACAAAAACCACTGCAATAGGAAGATAAAAGTATTTAAATGCAATCAGTGTAATAGCAGAAGCGATGTCTGAGGACGCAGTGCGGCGAGCTAGAATCCGGACATAAATCTCTTCAACCAGCTGACGAGGACGAGGCGCTCTTTACACTGTCCGATTTGTCGGATGACTTCATTGGTATACTTTAAAAGGGTCCCTATCATCTAAATAGTCGTACCCCTCATGGCTGAGGGTCGTGGTTATTACGTGTTATGAAACACACACAACAAATTTTCTTGGCATTAGTAATAAAGTGGTTTGCCATTGCCTTCTCCATTTCATACACAAGTTAATTTCCTCACGATGTTCTCCTTCACCGGAAGCAAGTGGTGGTCGATGAAAACTACTATAAATGAGTCAGACTGGTATACAAACTCATGTGGCACAAGTAGGATTCGAACCTAGGACCTTTCGATCCACAGACGGTCGTCTTAACCATTACACCACCACCGCTTCCTCTGTCTCTATCTATAAGCATAAAAATTTAAATCATAATGTAACGCAGCATACTGTACTATGGCATTATAATTTTTAAGCATAACGTTTTTACGCATAATGGTTTACACATAACAATTTGAACCATAACTAACCTAATCTAACCCAACCTAACAGTTAATTATGTCGCATTTACCTACATACCAAAAATCAGTTATGTATACCAAAAATTATTATGCCAAAATATTGTATGCCAAAATTGTTATGCCAGAAAACTAAATAGTTTATGCGATAAAAAGTGGCCTCACTTTTAAAAAGACAAAAGAAATGGACCAATTATATTGTGAGATATGGACTTAATGCGCACATTGCAATAAGTTGTTTAATAGAATTTTTAAACGACTCACTTTTCAATATGTCGCTGCAAAAGGATGAATGTGCAATAAAAAAAACAATAGTAGCACAGAATTCCTTTTTACGTGCATCCATTTGATGATTATTACATAAGCTTCTCTAGTCACAATCACGACTTTATTAATACGGGATGTCCTATATGTGTTGCCACACGTACCGCGCTCTATTAGTGAATTTATCATGGCAAGAGTAATTACTTTTCCGGGACAAAAGGCACTCTATGTCCTTTTCCGTATTCCAAACTATATGTACGCAAAATTTCAACAATTGTTTTTTTATATATACTACAGAGCAAGCAAACGTGCCTTAACCTTAATAGAACTTAATTGATCCTTGAAGAACTTGACGACCTCGGTGGCCCAGTGGTAAAGTTCTAGCCACTGAACCGAGAGGTCCTGGGTTCGATCCCCGGTCGTGTCATGATGGAAAATGATCTTTTTCTGATTAATCCGGGTCTTGGATGTTTATCTATATATGTATTTGTTATAAAATATAGTATCGTTGAGTTGGTATCCCATGTCTCGAACTTACTTTGGGGCTAGCTCAATCTGTGTGATTTGTCCTAATATATTTATTTATTTATTTATTTAGAACTCCATTTTGTAGTCTCCAGGTAAAGCCATGGTAAATAAAGCGTGAAGTGGTAACAAACTTGCTTTTTGGCATTTATAATACTAGTTAAGATCGTATCGTGATATGTAAATAACCTCGTCCGGAACAGGTATGCCGAGCGGAGCGTTGATATATCGCGTCGGTGCGTGTCAGTAGATGCAATTATATCGTTTTAGTTGCAGCGAATGTAGATTACATCGCTTTGGTTATCGTCCTGTTATACCCCTTTGACTGTCAGATAGGTTTGGCTATCCAGCAGCTAAATTGTGGTTCTGAATATCCATTAGTGGGATAGTAAAGATAAAAATATCTTTAAACTGTTTCCGCAGGGTTATAATTTATATTTTTCCCGAGGGGAATAATGGACTTTTTATTCATCTACAATACGTACTTTCACTATACTTTAAACATTATAGTTTAAAGGTTCAGAAAAAGTAGAAATTTCATCGAATATGTACCTATGTATAATTATGTACCTATGTATACTTGAATAGTTTCGCGTATGTAGTCAATTTAAAAATACGGGTCCACCACTTTTCCATAAAATTATTACATTGTTATCTGACAGATAAACTAATCGGCTAGATAAATCTGCCCGATATGATTGGCCAGTTAGCCGTATCCATAACTTGTGAAATTAACGTGATCTGTTCGATTTGTTACTTAAAGACCATCAGTTACTTAATCAGGTCCTAAATCTAAAACAAAATAGGTATACGAGTGGGCGTAACGTGATATTTAGTAGTAACCGCGTATTCCAGAACAGGTATGTAGTTGATATATAGCGTCGGTGCGTGTCATTGCACTTAGACTGGATAGTTGCCGCTGCAGTTAATTCAGAGCGCGTTTTGTAATGAACAAACGGACGAACGAACGATATTGTTTCTATTTATAACAATGTGGACATTTCACGTGAATAGTTATCAAATATAAATCAAAATCGAATCATTTATTCAGAAATTAGGCCTTCACAGTCACTTTCACGTCATATTCTAAATTAAATGATATTTATCAAAGCTACTAACTACTTGCTGTAAATAATGAAGCCTTGTTGGAAATAAATTAGGTAATCATCGAGATTAGTCAGCATTTTTAAATACGTCTATAAATACAGACAGACTTACAGTCAAACAACCCAGAGATCAAAGATTAGCCCTTTTCGGCAACCTTCTCGTTGCCATGTAATCTGTGAAAAGCAAATAATGAATATTAAATTACAGTTACTATAGATAGTTCAGATTGTTCGAGTGATCTAGGCGAGCGGCCAATTCGTCCAACTAAAAATTATGGGCGAGTGAATCTGTTGTTTCTTGTTTATTGTTAATAATAACGGGACTACATAATCCTGACTATGAAGGAGCTACAATAAATGGTTAAACTAAATTTTCTAAAATTGTGATTTTGTTGTGCCGAAGGTCATAAGTTTTAGGTTTTAGGTTTATTTTTACAATTACCACTGAAAGCAGGACTGCGGTAAAAGAGTGTTAACTCGTATCATGTTTTCTGCCTGTCTAGCCAATGGCAAAATTAAAATATATTAACTACAGGAAAAGGTTGCAATCATAAGTGTTCTTCGTGGAAAAAAAAATTAAAATATTTGATAGTCCTCGAAGTACACCTACAGGTAAATAGCACCTAGCCTAGTCCACTAAAGGTTGTGTAATAGGCTAAGTGCCATTTACCTAGGTG
This sequence comes from Plodia interpunctella, assembly GCF_027563975.2. NCBI lineage: Eukaryota > Metazoa > Arthropoda > Insecta > Lepidoptera > Pyralidae > Plodia > Plodia interpunctella. The sequence continues at coordinate 1,039,915 of NC_071295.1, forward strand.
TCCTAGAAATTAGCTACTGACGTTTCCTTCCCGACAATTTTGTAGGAACAAAATTGTGGTTAGCATGTCAACACTTCAACACGACGCAATTTTCTACGTGACGACGCAAACAACTGCGTCAATGGACATTATATAATACGGTATGCTTTGCAATGTGCGAGCCGACCACTCTACCAATGTGAACATTGTTTTTTAATAACGTATTTTCCGAGAATCACGGGTGAGATTGTTGACAGAAATTATTTATTTTTCATATTATTTGTCATGTGATCTTTTTGAGCAATAAAGCTACTTTGACGCAGTATGAAATGAGTTTTCAACAATTTCTTGAGGCCTTACTTACTTTACGATTACATTTGGTACACAAATACAATTATGGGAAACGAGATTTGGGGACACGACAGGTAATTAATTTTTTGTGGATTTAGGCCTCCCTATCAGTAGCGGGTTTAATGGTTTAGTGTATTATTTTTATAGATACCCAAAAAAGAAAAATAATTACTAAACACTATAAAGTTATCATACTATAAATGATAACTTTATAGCGTTTAGTAATAAATAATGCAAAAATCTATCTCTCTGTCGGTCTGTCACGCTTTCGCGATTTTACAGCGGGAAGATTTTGATGAAATTTGGAATAGATATACTCGTAATTTTTGAAGGTAATATATGTGGGAGGCAACTAGTTTTTTTTAAATTTTCGTGGTAATATTGAATTTAAAACTCTGAAATTGTCCAAAAAAAATCCTTTTCATTAAGATCCACTGTTTTGAAGTATTACAATTTTTTTTTTTAGTATTCTTCTAAAGAGTCTAAAAAGAAGTACTTCCGAAGAAACTTTGAAACAACCCAAACTTTGTTTCAGTTTTTTTACTGAAAAAAAAAAACTGAAAAGTTTTTCAATAGGTAATCACATTGATTTCAAAAATCTATTCAATTCAAAAAAATCTATATCAAACCCACATTCTTCTATAAGTATAATACTCCCAAATTCCCTTGTGGATAAAACCGCGGCTCACAGCTAGTGCAACACAAGCTGTATCATCAATTATAATTTCCCAACTATTCATCATGCTGTTGACTCCGGTTTTGTCTGTTTGTCTCTGCCAGAGATTAATGAGTGGCGCGGAAGGCAGTCACGAAGCGCTTCATTCATGTACTTTGATAAACGAGTTCAACTATTAATTTGTTGATAGGTATTTAATATTTTGAAACAGTCTCTCATCTTCTTATGTTATCGGGGCTGTGACGTCGCGAATCCCGGGGCCAAAAGTGTAAAAATAACCTGTAAAAATAACCTGTGTAAAAATAACCTTAAAATGTGTAACCTTAGGCTGTGATTTTATCCGAACCTGTTTTTCACTTGCCTGGTGTCAACCCACCATGGGAATGCTAAATGTTGCCTGTAAGCTGCCTAGGCTGCGTCCCTGACGCCTCGTACGACATCCTCAGCATATAAACAGACAGATGCGGAATGCGACTTTGTTTCATACTATATAACAATAAAATATGAGTAAATTAAAAGGTAGTAGATGAAGGTAGTCATGCAATCACCCTCTATTAGGGTTGCTTATGTAAATCCCTAAATACTAAGTACGTATAACTAAATAAGTTCATGTCAGCACTTTTAGGGACTTGCATAGAGCCCGAATGCATTGCTGCATTATTCAGACTGTTCTGGTCGTAAACCTCCGACAGACGTCCCGTGTAATTATTACAATCTAATTTTTGTAATTAATTTAAATAAATAAGTTTAATTCTCATTAATTTTTATAACTTTTTAAAAACACTCCCATACATTCCCCAAACAAGTCTAGGTCGATGAATTATTTGTAGCGACGGCTACATACAGATTCAATTTAAGCTTAAAATTTTAACTTCAACAGGACAACGTCGGAGATTTCATTTCATACTTCCAGGAAATTAAATTCTGAAAAAGCGATTTAAAAGTTAACGGGCGATTTTGTTTCCATTGGAAATTGTATTTTGGAATTTCACACTACAATTGATATTATTTGCCTTCAGCATTTAATACAAAATGCGAGATTCAAGTTCTGAAATAAAAGCATAAAAAACTAGCATTTACCTGCGGCTTTGACCGCGTGATTTTCCTACGGGAGCAGTTATTTTTCTTAGTTGAATTGTACCCTATATCCTTTTCCGTATTTCAAACTACATGTATGCAAAATTGTTATTGAGATTTATAGTGTAGACAAAGCGTAAATAGAAGTATTAGTAGGTATAAATATCAAAACGTATAATAAAACATTGTCATAAAAGTATAATAATTCACTGGAGTCGTACAGTCCACGCGAACGAAGTCGCAGACCAATGTACTTGCCAAGAAATTGTACATGTTTTCTGATAAAACTATTTTTCCATTTTGATAAAATTTTATATAACTGTACGAGACAAAGCCTTGAATGAAACATTGTCACTACTTCAATTTTTGTTTCCAAAATATCCCGAACGGGATCCCAGGTCGAAGCTTGAAAGAAGTAAAGAAACAAACACAGTTCTACACCGAAAGGCTTTTGAAAATTTCATTTCATGTAATTACCGAGCAAGCGTTCTGCTAGGGCCGGACTGGGGGCTAAATTTCAAATGAAATTTAATATTACGCTTCTCGGGTGACCCTTAAAAGTACCTTTTTCACTACTCACAAAACAAACACTTGAGTTGTTCGTAGGGCTGTCAACACTTCCTTTTTAATTCTTAACAATTTTGACAAAACAGTATATTTCAAAATGTTTGAAAAAAAAGTAGCAATAATATTATTTTTCATCTTTAATTTATACAATTTATGATGTATCAATTAAGAATGTAATTCGTAGTTTCTAAACGATTGTATTTGTAGTTGTCTCGCTCTAATTTTCTTACGCTCTCGCTCTGACTCGAACGAAAATATTGTTATTATATCGCACTCCCAGAACAACACTGCATTATGTCGAAAAATTCCAAAATTGACTTTATTATATATTCGAATAGGCAAAATTTTTACGCGTATACCACGAAGACAGACTTATTTCTATTTGCAAAAATACCCAACAGATGGCGCGCTAACTCTCTGTTGGTGACGACACTTCGCCGGAGTCATCCCGCGTACATTGAACTATTTCTAGTTGTAACTAGTTAGTCGAAAAGAACGGAGTGTACAACGTTTGCGCAACAGCAAATTATTTAGTATTAATACAGTGTTGGTGAATGGAGTAAGAAAATGATTTCGGATTATTTCGTTTTGATGCGATATTTGTGATTAAGCTTGTGCAACAATTTTGGATTATATCAAAATAGTACTTTATTGTTGACGAAGGTAAATTAATTTTATTTGAATTATTTCAAAATAGTTCAGTGTTATTCTTAAAAAGTGAAAATCAGAGAAATGATACACTATTAATGGTAGATATTAATTGCGTCCCATTTACATAAAAAAAAACAAATATTAATATTACAATTATTTAAATTTTTATTTACATTACAAATATTTAGAATATTAGTTAAGATTTGTGTTATTTTTTGGTTAAAATAATAAAATTAATTTATTTTTGAGATAATGCACTGTTGTTGGATTTTTAATTAATTATTGTTTTTGTAACAGATGATGAGAGGTCGGAGGCTTATGTTGTTGGAAAAGGCCATGGAAACTAGTGGAGTAGAATCAGCCATGGAAGTTTCAGAAAGGGGGGTGTCCGTATCTATTTCATCAACCTATGAAGCTTTAGAGAGTGAGGTACTTGTATCTGTTTCATCGGTTTATGAAGCGTCAGGATGGGAGGTACACATATCTGCTCCATCCGCCTATGTAGCACCAGGAAGTGAGATACCCATATCTACTCCATTAGTCTATGCTGCATCGGGAACGGAGTTACCCGAATCTGTTCCATTAGCTTATAAAACATCGGGTGAGGAGGTACTCGTACCTGCGTCATCGGATCATAACGGTGATGATTTTATTGATGACTCAGACGCTGATCCTACTTTTATTATATCAAAAAAACATATATCTCGTCGTCCTGTAATCCCTTAAAGAATATCTGAAGAATATCGAGCTCGTCGTCAGGCTCCAGCTCATCTTCATCAAGCTCCAGCTCCAGCAGTTCAAGTAGCTCATCTGATGACGAATCCAATAGACCGGGTCCTTTAACAGCAAATACTCAAGGGAATCCAAATTTTTCTCCAACTTTCGCGCCCTCCACATCTTCTACAACTGACACTATTCTGGTAGTGAGCGAACCCAAATTATGTAAAAAGAGAAAACGAAACCCTGCAACAAATTAGACAGTTTCGCGTAGAGAAGCAACATCCATTAGCTTTCTTCTACAAAACAACGTTCGCGGAGTCTGACTTTAAAAAAGTCTATGTTCGAAATTGTACAAGGCGGTACAGAGACCAGAGCTTTGCTCCGGTGTTGCTGAAAGCCTGTACAACAAAACTACCTCTGTCCGTAAACAAAAAAAAAGATATTATGGATTTGATCGAAAAAAATATAATACCTACTAATTATGTTGATTCCTATTATAAGACTGCCTTAGGCTTAGAATAGTACAGCACCAGCTGAGTTCCTATTATTTCTACTTGGAAACGAAATTTCCCATATTTTTGGTATTGTTATTTTTATTAACTACTTTTCGATTATTTTTTTTATCCTTAGTAATGGTATTTTAAAAGCTGTGATTTTTAACGATAAGTTATAAAAAATACTTTTTAATCCAGAAGACTGGTTAAGATAAGTAAATAAGTAGACTTGAAGCTTCTTGTTATGTGCTACTATTATAAAAATATTAGTAGATTGAACTATTATTCGTAGAGATTGAAAGACTGGTTAAGTCCTACTGTTATTACCTATGTTAAATATGCTAAGTTTAAGCAGAGGTATGCTTCCTTTTTAATATTTTTTTTATCAAAATATCAGTACCTAATCTTAAAGACTTCGAAAAAGTTTAAGCAGAGTTGCCAATTTGTGTTACCAATTTTTAAAAATATATTTTTGTTATAGTTATTTCATTACACTGATTTTTGTATATTTTGCTGTTTTATTTGATTTTAAATGGGGCTATCTCAAAAAAATAAATAAATATGTCATTATTGTAAATTCTGTTGCAGAGAAATATCAAAAGTATAATAGTGCACTATTTCAGCTTTAATCAATAAAAAGCGCGTAAGTCGAAATAATTTAAAAATAAATAGTTCAATTGTTCTAAAACAGTGAATTAAGTCGAATATTAATATTATTTGCTTTCTTTACTGTTTTTAGCTGATTGAACATAAACTATGCTAATTAGTATTGCAGTCTCTCCATTAAACATTTAAAACCCCGTCAATTACCTCAATACAACATGAGATAACAGTTTTTCGTTGATTCTGAAAAATGAGATATTTTGACTTAGTGCACTGTTGTTCTGGGAGTGCGATATTAAAATAAAATTCTGGGCCCCAAAGATACTAAGCATATTTTTTAGATTCTTCTCACATTATATGGTTTTATGTGTGTTTGATTTATATTAAGTTTTACAGTAGGTATGTTTAACTATAAAAGCTTGCTGAATGATCTATTATTCTCTCGAAGTGTCACTACGTCAGTGTCCACAGTTTTCACCCTGCCAATTATCTCCACACAACTGTGATTCATTGCTCCATTCTAACGTTAAAGAAGAATAAAGAAACAAATAAACACATTTTCACTTTTGTAAGCCCTATTTTTGGTTGAGGTCTAATTTTAGAGGTCCAATGGGTACATTCCCAATATTATTAAGGATGTCGATGTTGAGACAAAAAAAAATGCTATATTTCTTTAAATATATTTGTACTATCTGCTCCGCAATTGTTTTAATTTTCGCTCAATCGTAGTTGGTTCATTTAGCCATGTCAATATCACGAAAACAGTTCAGATTCTTGGAACGACACTGAACTGCAAATCGAAGAAACTTGTAACCATAAAAATGCCGAAAAATACCGGCATGAGGTTCATTTGCGATCCATCTGAAGTTAAAGAACGCGATTGGGCTGGACACCAAAATAGTTCTTATACTGAAATATATTTTTAGTACCTGCAAATAGTTAAAATCATTACATATAAGTACGGTTTACAACCCTAGTTACTCATTTGCCTAATTTTAAACATGTTTACGTGTTCATTTGATATACCTACTTAGTGAATAAATTTATTTTGTACGCCCTTATAAGATGTAATTAAAAGTTGTAAAATGAGATTTGTTTTGGTCATATTGGCTCTTTTGATAAATATAGGCAGTTTTTTTTTTATTACGAATCTATATGTATTTATGTCAGTTGGCAGATGATAGACAACAATGGAATATCCAAGAAAGATTGATTGGACTGTCTGCCTGTTGTAAAATCACAACAGAATTTTAAAAAAATAATATTTGTTTTTTACACTGACCCTGGACTTCGCCAGTAATAATGTAGGTACTTAGTGAGTTTGTACAGTTATTTCATTTTATAGAACAGAAAAAGAAGATTTATCTAATTATTTTCAGTGTTATAATTAAATAATAATTTTAGTCGTGTTTTTGCTAAGGCAAAAAATATATACTCATCAAAATTTACAGAGGTATATCATTTTTGAGAGAAAATTGCGTTAACTAGATAGATACCTGAATTTATCGAGTCCTAAAAATGATATTTTGCTGCTAACATTAATTATAAAAGTCATTTACTTAATTAGTACCTATACTCATTTAGTTTTAAAATGCCAACAAACAGACAAAATCTTTTGAAAGGCTATTTTGAAATTTAATGACATTTTTCTACGCTTACCCAGGGTGACGCCCCAAACGTCACAACTCCGAATGCAACACGCGGAGATGAGAGGTGTTTCCAAACGGCTGAACGCACATTTTTCAATAAAGCTAAGAACATCAAGTAATTTAAGAGCGAGGCTCTTGTCGCTTGTTTTGTCTTGTCTTGTTGTTCCTTCCATTGTTCTCTCATCACTACTTGATACGACACGACGCCCACTTTTCCTTTCTCCAGCTAAGAACCTCTTTCAAATAAACTAGATCAAAATCGGTTCAACCGTTTGGTTACTACGATGCCATGGATAGACATACAGATGCACAGACAAGTTAAACTTGAGAAAACTAAATTACCACTTGAGTCTCATATTCCGCGTTTCGTTTCGTATCTTCATTCACTTGTAGACAAATAGCTCCGTCCTCAACTTCTGAAGCTTTGCTTTGAGTAAAAATACATTTCTCATTTTTAGCGGCCATTTTTAATTTGTCACAAGGAAGATGACTAATTGTGTTATTGTTGTGGGATTCTCGAAAGGAAACTACGGAGCTAAAAATAAATATTTTCATATCAAACTTGAAACTCGCGATCTGCATTAACTTTTTATCTATTTATTATTATTATTATATATTACAGTTAAGCTCCGAAGTGCGGTTACAACTAGGTTTAGCCGCCTAGAACTAGATACAACCGGTCTCGGTTATCTATATACCCAAGTTTAGTCTTTATTATTCGGCTATTTAACCATCTGCGACCGACTGCACCTTGATCCAGGCAGTATAATATTAATCTAGGTTAGGTCTAGCCGAAGATACGAAGATATTTTTATATATTATGGGATAGAATACATTTATATAAATAACACATCGGGCTTTAGCATATGTGTTAAATATAGTATCGTTGTATACCATGTAAATTTCAAGGAAATTTTGATATTCTTAATAGGAGTGTTTGATAGCCTTCTTTGATTAATACAGACTTTAGTTAGATTCTGATTCCCGAAAGGTTCTAACCAATCGGCCATGTTCAGTTGTTGTAACGGGTCGTGTTCCAAACAAACATCGATTTCGACCCACTGGGAGGGATCAGCTTGACAAATCTGGGTATAACCGGTTATAGGCGGATATTTACGTACGCGATTAACACGTGCCGAACTAATATGGCGTCGTTTGTAACATTAAAATAAATAAATATATATGTACAAACTAGTTGTTGCCCGCGACTCCGCCCGCGGCAAAACTATCATCTCCACACTAAAAATCATATCAATCCGTTGCTCCTTTCTGACGTGAAAGACGGACAAACATAAACACACTTTCACATTCATAGCATTTGTACGGATCACAGCTCCAACATGGTTTGAGAAGTCTCAACGCACATACATCCTTGCAAACTTTCGCTTTTATAATATTAAGAATAGAATAGATTAGTAGCAAATACGAAGTTGAATAGGTTGGTCTCCACTCTACCTAATCACGCAAAATGTACTGCACCGATTTTGATGAAATTTGGTACACGGGTTTTTACCCGTACCTATAACTATAGCATATAGGGTACGTTTAAATCCAAAACTCCCGAGAGCCTTGGGCCCAGCTAGATTTAAAGTTACAAACTACTAACATTTGCTAAGAAACGCCAATATCACAGATCCACTAACCAATAGAAATTCATCTAAACTATCCCAGTTAACCCGCTAGATACAGTTTTCGCTGCAAATTCAGAGCCGTTGTGGTTGAGTGAGCATAAAGGCGAGTACTAAACATTTTATGGGCTGTGTACATGCAGGTTCATGACTTACTGCTTCAAGTTGCTGGGCACAGAGTGTAAGAAACAGCGGAATTGTGCCTGACATACCAATTTTGACATGTCAATTTTTATTCATGTTTTTACAATACCTATATTTTTCATTAAAAAAATTATTTTATAAAGAAACATTTAAAACAAGACTGTGAAATTAATGATAGTAATTATTTAAACTGTCTTGTATGCTCAAGCAATATTTAATACCAATAAAGACATTATCAGAAAATATTTATCAATTGACGCCTTTGAAGAAAAGGCTGCGAATTATTGTGCCTTTTAGCTTTAAGTAATCCTTAGTTAAGTATCCTAAATTGTTACTTAAATAATATGTACCATCATACCGTCTCCACGAATATGATTGAGGTGGAAGGATGGGCAATATCTCGTTCAGAAAATAAGCAGTATTGGGAGCCGATCCTGGGTGCAACATCTAGTCATGCTTTTCATTATAGTACATTGTCATGGTACAAGTCTCTACTAGCGATTAGATCACTCGTATTAGACAAAAATAAAAGCTTATAAAACATCTTTTAACTTCATGTTTGGAGACAAGACACTACGATTTGTTATAAATTGTTAAAACTTTTAAAACTACACTTTCCATTCTTGGCACAGAAATCTGTGTTATTTAAGCTACTACAAATACTTTATACGCATTTGAAAGTGCTATGTTCAAAGAGCGTTTTGTTTGAATAAACTGTTTTAAACCAGTTCTCCATTCAAAGGGTCATTTTGACCCTTTAGTTCCCGCTCGGCCCGATCGGTCTGCGATTCTACTGTTGTTCAAATGTCATTATTTGGATTAAGGTTTAAGATAATTTAGAAACAATTTAATAATCAACATTCGTAGTCATAATAGTTATTGAAATTTCCCACGTCGCAGTTTCCATGACCATGTATTACTGACCAGACAATGATTGATCTAGCTGTAATTGTACATATTAATGCTTGGATATTAATGCCATAATGACGCAGATACAAACATGACTTAGCTTAAATAGTTATCCACGCTGGAGTCTGGGCTTTACCATAAGATTTGTTCAACTTTTCAAGTCGATTCTTATGCCAAGACTTGTATTTTTAGGCCAAAAGGAATTGGAGAATCTTACAGCTTTTTTTAAACGGATCTGTTACACATGTCACACATGGTTTTTAACTTAGTTTTGAAAATAATAATGACATGAAAACATCCTGAAATCGAGCGGGAATTGAACCTTGGAGAACTGGTTTAAAACATATCTTTACGTGTCACGCCGACGTATTAATTAATTCAGCGGAACTGGCATGGTCTCGATAGCTCAGTGGTCAAAAGCACTGTCCCGGATAGACAGGGGCGCGGGTTCAATTCCCGCTCGATTCCAGAATTTTTTCATCTCATTTATCTTAGAACTTGATTACATCGATGATTTTCTAAATCCGCTTAATCCTATACTCGTGAGACACAATACAAATTCGTAGGTGTATTTTCGAGGGAGTTAAATTAAACTGCAGCAAGAATTGCAACTTGTATGTAAGCATGAAATACATACAATGTAGCAAACGGCTGCAGTTGATGCATTTTAGAAAAGTTCCTAACTTGGTACTATACGTGCATCGAATCAAAATCCAATATATTACTTGTTCATAATGTAACACATGTATCAAATGGTATTGTGTACAATGGAGTATCAATACGTATATACAATCATATTCTACCCTAGTGTTTTGGAGCCAGTTTCTATTCGAACCAGCCAAACAGCTTAACAGCTTATGAGCCAAATCTACAGTTCAATTCCTCGACATTCGACAGTGTAAATCTGTAATTTATCTAGTTACGTTGCGGCTCATACAACAGTGAGTTCAATACTCAATTAAATAATTGCATCGTTAATAAGTGACAGCAGAAAAAAATCTGCAATAGGTCATTTGAAAGATTTATATAACATATCTATGAAATTATACACGAATTTTGGATCATTATTATATTTTTTTGAAAATAATGACATGAAAGAATTCTGGAATCGAGCGGGAATTGAACCCGCGAAATTGTCTATCCGGGACAGTGTTCGCAGCTCGACAGTGCAGCTCTCGATACCATGTTAGTTCGACTGAATTAATTCATCTCTTTCGTCTTACGCCGACGTAAAAAAAAAAAGTTAAAAACCATGTGTGACACATATAACAAATCCATTTAAATTATTATAATTTATAGACTATAACAATGCAGTTGGATCGTTATACGAAGATTTAAAGTTAGTTGGAAAGTCAATTTTCAAAAAGACTTGTTATTATAAAAACAAACTCGACCATCATAAAAAATGGCTAATTATTTTAACTGGAAATTCCGCAACTTTAGACCTTAAAATATCTATGGAAATTTGTCTGTAATTGAATCTACTGATGACCCCGACGTGATGCCTATGGAAATGCTGGGCCTTAGTGTGAAATAAATTATTTCGATTGCCCGTGGCCTGTGGATTATGTGGCTCTTTGTCATTTCCGGGTCACGAAAATATGGCAATGTTTATCACCAAATTTGGCAATTTTTTGTTAAGTCGTTTCACAAACCGAGCGAGGTGTTGCGATTATTTTTTTTGGCATTTTAATTTTTTCTACGCCTGTTGTATCGATTTTATTGAAAACCAAAGATAATGGGATAATAATTTTAGTTGATGAAATATGCCTTATTCAAAACGAAAATCGACGATAAATGATAACTATAAAAAGATTATTAACCCTTCGAGCCTGGTGATAATAAGGAACAATAGGATCGCAGTCTGATATCGAGCCGTGCGTACACATGTGCCGTGAGGGGTCAAGAAAAAATGACCAATTTTTGAAGAGTTATTGCAATGAATAACAAATTATACAATGATATATTTCAACTAGGTTATATGGCTAATTTTTTAGCTTTTTTTTTCAGTGACGGGATTGATAATTTGACTAAAAATTATCAATCCCGTCTTATATACATATACTTAGTATATAATCGTAAATTTAAAACTGAATGTAATGATATGAAAGATTGGTCTTACTTTCCAATGTAATTAATAGTCTTAAATTATTTCCGAAAAATGCAATCTAGAAGCTCAAAAACTTAATTCGCGCGCTTTATTGCAATATGCCTTAATTTTAGAAATGTTTTTTCATAATTATTAGAGTTTAACTGATACCTACATAATTGTTTTATATTAATTAACAGAAAACAGTAATTTTACATAATTTCGCAGGACTTGAAAATCCGTTAACTAAATACTTTTGCTTTGAAATTAAACACTTCACAAGTAATTTAAGCACATTTTAATAGGACGTTTAATGGGTCACAGTCGACAGATTACAAGAGGCGCCAAATAGTTTTGTATTACTTCTTCAAGTGGGCATCATTCGTGTCTCTTTGAGGAATATACATCCTTTCGAATAGTTGTCCCATTCTTTCGCCATCAAGGCAATAACCCGTCACACTTTCCTCGCCAAAAGATTTATTACCAACTATAATATTACCAACCTTATTACCTCGCAATAAAGACGAAATATCACAATCAAACCCATTGTCTTCCCGACTGTGATTTTGCAAAGTTCTACCCGAAAATTGGCTGCGGTTTGTGCCTCTACTGTTTGAAATATTTTCGGTCTTCATAGTGGCCTGCACAACGGAGTCTAGTGTAATTTGATCCTGCACCCTTCTTTGAATAGCTGTTGATTGGACGTTCGCCACAATCTCTTTGTACTTAGCTTCCAATTTGTCTAGTGTTGATGTCAATTCGGCTTGGTTCTCGTCGGTTACTTCGGTAATTATTTGAGCCCTCTGTCTGACTAATTGGAGCTGAAGCGAACACTCGGCCAAATGCTTCTCTCGCTGCAAATTGGCCAATTTAGCCTCATACATTCTGATGCACTTCGATTTAGATTTCTCCATTTTGTACAGGCGTTTCTCTAATTGGTCAATCTTTATTTTTTGTACTTCACTGCTGTTATCTGTTTCTTTAGATTCTTTAGATTGGTCAGACAATCTTTTTATCAATGAATGAATATTATTTTTTTCTTCTTCCAACAATTTCTGTAATCGCGATATTTCGCTATCTTTATCATCTATTATCTTGTCCTTTTCAACTGTTATAATACTTTTTTGGGCTTCAAAGCCACATTTATTCATTTCAATAACCTCATGGAGTTCTTTTAATTTATTTTCATAACTCTCCTTCTGTTCCTCCAGCCTTTTTTCATTAATTTCTGTTAATTCATTTTTTAGTTCTAATTTGCAATTCTTAATTTCAAATTCATGTGATAATTTTATTTCTTCTAGCTCCTGTTTATAAACTTCATTTATATCATCTATTTTTTCTTGTAAATGCTTAATAGTTTCTATCAAAACATTTCTAGAATTTTGAGCTTCTTGCAGTTTAAGTTTTAATGATAATACTGCCGAGGGACTTGCGCTTACTTGTTCACATGCACTGGTAGTTTTGTCAACTCTGACAATCATATCAGATCCGCGACTTTCAGGTCTCGTCTTTGCTTCTTCTTTTAATTCTTCTAATTCATTATGAAGTCTCTCGTTTTCTAGTTTTATTTCCCTTAATTTCATTATCAAATTATTTGTTCTATTTTTGTATTCATCCTCAATCTCTTCATTATTTTGTTTATTCTTCAGTATACTAGAACACGTATAAACCACTGTTTGATTGGGTACATGGATTTCGCGTTTTCTAACCCTGTCCCGATCATGATCAAAATCTAGACTTTGAGAGTAACATTCTGATTCTGAAACCGTATTGTTCCCATAAATAAATTTTGTGCTTTCTTCATCTGCATTGATCACAACGTATTCCACTTCCGAAGAAGAATCACTGTTCACTTCGTCAACTATGGGTGGTAGACTATCACATGTGGGGAATCTAGTGAAGGGATCTTCAAAAGAACCTTTAGCCAACTGAAAACACAGGGAAAATACGTATTTATTTCGCAAATACTTCTCCTTCTTCTTACATTTCGACAGACGTTGGATCCAAGCGTTACAGATATCAATCGTGTCCTGGTCCTCCAGAAGACCTAAATACGGTCTCATTATCTGTAAGTATCTTTTAAACTCAGTATCGAGACCAGAAATATCGGTTTCTTCCATTATCAAAAATATTTAACGAAATTGAGAATTTTTTTATTGAATGCCAAATTAAAAATAAATTTCTGACAGACGTCACACTATACGTCATTATTTGCTTCTTTTATATCGGCCTGCTGTCAATACAGTTTTCACTTTTATTTATATTTAATTTGAAAGAGGTTTTTGTATCATTTAATATATTTATTAAAATATTTTGTATTAAAAGGCTTGTTGAAAAAAATTGAAAATACCCGGTTACCATTTAAAACCGCTGGGCTGAAAATCCTTGGACTTAGACAAGCTGATCACTGAACATTTAGATACGCTAAAAGTTTTCTGCTATACTGCCTTACTTACCTTTACTTTGTGAAATAAAATTACTTTTTACCTAATCAATTGTTTGTTGTCCCAACTAATTACCTTTTGTACATGACAATATGCCATTGAATTAGTAGCTACTCCATGTCAGGTATACACATGGATATACACTAAATGTAAAAGACATATTTACCCTACTTCGTTCAAACTTTTTAGGAATACTAGAGCCAGGATGAAAAGTTCATTATATAATACTATTAGGTGAAAGAAAAATTTATTGAAATGACGTCAGCCCTATTATATTCCTCCCAACATAGATTTAGAAAGTGGCCCGCGCGCGCCTCCCAAGGATTCGAGCGATGTTGAAAATTGGCATTGTGCTAGATTCACAGACCGAATACTTTATTGGTCCTTTCAGGCGTAAAAGCTGTTTCTGTTACGTACACAGGCGACGATCGGAAAAAGGCCGAATAAAAACGATTAAAAAACTAAGAGCTGACGTTGTCCAAACGACTAATAGAAACGCACATTTTCCGATAATACCAAAGAACATTCTCGATTAAATTCTCTGACAAATAAAATAAACTAGCTCAAAATTGGTTCAGCCGTTGGCTACTACGATGCCACGGACAGACAGACACGTTAAACTTATAATTCTCTCCTATCTCGGGGGATTAAGAACAAAATCAAATCCATCTTGCCCTAGCGAGAAATGTCATAGTTATTAATAGAAGTCTATTTCAAACTCTGTCTATGATTAAGGCGCTTACCAACGGCCTGGCGGACCTTTTATAATCTTAAAGCCGATTCTGAAACGAACTTATTATGTGGTCGAATTTCACGCTAGAATAACTCTTAACTTCTTGGAGCCTGAGTATATTAGTTTATTGATCACTAGATGTTGCCTGGGGCTTCGCTCCCGTAGGAATTTTGAGATAAATTATAGCCTGTCTTGGATAATGTACCTTTCTAATGGTGATAGAATTTTTGAAATCGGTTCGGTAGTTTCGAAGATTACCCTCCTCAAACATACAAACTCACAAACGCTTACCTGTTTATAATAACAGTATATAGATAGCAAGGTTGTTTTTGGAAACAGAATTGTAGCTTTTCATTTGTCAGAAGCTGATGTCTTACGAGCGTTTTAATTCAGGGATGTCTTGGTAAGGGTTTTCATCAGACAAAGTACAAGCAGACTAAAGCAATGACAAATAACAATAAAAACCCGAGACCTAACTGAATTAACCTCTGCCTTGCAGTAAGTAGCACACTCCTTACACTCCATAGGTGAGACGTAAAATTACAGCCAAATCTTCAAAAAATTTCGCACCGCCGCGCGTCGAATACGCGAAGACGAGAAATAAATTTATTATAGTTAAACTCTATGAAAATAATATCTATGTACAGGTAATAAAAATCTGGGCATCAACATAATAATAAAATATGCTCTAATGTTCTCATAATACGGGCCACATGATGTACGCCGCTACGTGACGTTATCACTCCCCCTTAACGTCTTGTTACGGAGCGAGTAACCCATTTTATACGTCTTTACGATCCCCTATTATGATAATACAAGGTAGGTATTATAATCTTTTACAGAGTTGTTTTACACGGTTGTTTTGAGTATTACTGTAAATTTTAGCATAAAATTACTCTATAAAGTCAACTTCATTCCTACTTTTTACAAACTATTTAACTGGCAACGTACGTGAAATGTAATTCTCATTTATTCCCACGCCTTTGTGATGTTGTGTTAAGAAATCATCGGGATAATTATAGACTGTGTTTACACCCTTCTGAAACGGCATTACTCAGTAAAAGTATTGTATGTATGGCACTTAAAATTTATAACAAAATTCCACAACAAATCGAAGATCAGAATTTAAATTTATTTAAAAAGCACGTCAGGTCCTTGCTGATTGATAAATGTTAATACAATTTGAAAGATATTTTCAATGATAGATTTAGTTAAAAATTTAGTTTTATTTATTTAAAAATTTACTTTTATTTATAAAATCGAATAAATAAAAGTAAAAAAGTAAAGTTTTGTGGGATGATAGCATACATGAGACATGTAGGATTAAGTTTTTCTTTTAACACCACATGGAAAAAAATTAATCTCATGTTTTTGCATATAATTAATATTTGTATTGTATATCTTTACGTATGTTTGTATGAAAGTATAGGTAACTAATGTTTGTTTAATTGTTCTGTTGGATGGCATTGCATTATTTTGTTATCCATATGACCTGATGGTGCACCCGGGATCGGCTCCCGATGAATGAACTCTACAATGGTTTGATCAACGGATTATTTTACTCATTTGAACAGTGTTGGTCCCTATCATGCCAGATCGGCTTACCATTATTGTTTCTTACAATGTTTTTTTTTTCTTTCTAATAATATATAAAAGTACATAATGTACATAGTCAAAAGGTATATCAAAACAGGTTATGATTGTGATCCGAGTGCTGATTATAATATATATATATATATATATGGAACACAATTAACTTACATAAAAATATATGAGAAACGAGATGACCAGTTCCCTCTGGCAGCACCCATGGGACAGCCATCGCGTAGCTCAACCATAATAGAGGGAACCTCACGACCCGGCCCACGACTTGTATTAAAAATGCTAATTTCAGCTTGTTATCTTTGTAATACACAACACAATCTAAATAAAACCTAATTACACATAGTTCGATTTAGCTATGGATAATGTTTACCATCAATATTGTTTATAATACTATCTCATTCCTCTTCACAGTCTATCTCACCTTTGATATATTTCTTTACGATACACAGTTCACAGTTGCTTTTGTATGAGAAATATCGTTCCGAGAAACAATACTGGCTTTATATTAATCTTTCCGGGGCTTCGGGACATCATGTCTTTCCCCGGGCACCCATCACGCGACAACGTGCGACAAAATGTGCTGAGAGCTTGTAATGCCATTTCCACAACTTTGGGCTGAGGCCTGATTTATAGCGGGACAATATCCATTCATTCATAGCTTTACAGAGGCGAGGAAATTTCTAATTCCTCTCATATCAATTACAAGAATGACTTCACGCAAATAACACGGTTCATTTTTATGTAATGTAATGGCTGTAGTTTTTTTTTTTAAATAAACTCCGAATAGTTCGCCCGAGAATGCAGGATAAGGAGAAATCGGATTATAGCACGGATTCTGCCTATTTTATTGAATCCAACTGCACAATCACAGACCTTTTTATTGTACAACGCCGCGAACAATGATAGCGAGCTAAATCCTAATAATTTTAAACGCCAGGCCAGACACGTTTTTCTAATAAGAAGAAAATTACTGTAGCCTTTGCGTACTTTATTTAAACGAAAGAAAAAGTGGACGTGCTTTATTGTGTCGTATCAAGAAGTGAATTAGCTATAGACAGAAAGCAATGGTTTGCCGTCAAGAACTTAAATGAGATGATGATAAAAGAAAAATATCATTATACAATACGCTCCTGTATTTTCCGCGTCAATACAGCCTCAGCCATACTAGCAAACTGCATCAGCTCAACCACGATATCTGAAGAATACCACTGAGACCCATTCTTTTCTACATATTAAATTGCACGCTAAGATCTACTGCATAAAGTTCAGTTTCGCATTCTAAACTGACAGTTGTAAAGATTCTAGATTGTTTTTACGAGAAATATAAGAGTTTTGAATAATTCTGTCATATCTTTATTGTTTGCAGTCTTGTACAAGTTCCAAATGGTTATATCACTGAAAAGCCAAGGTATATATACTGTAGTAACCCAGAGAGGTTACCTACACGAGTAGAAACAATCTGAATGTTCCTAATAATGTTAGCCTAAATCAATTTTACCTCTTGTAACACGCAATAAGGTTCAATTAAATAGACAAATAATATGCAAATAGTAATCTATTGAGACATAATTAAAATTGGTATTGCTTAACACAAAGTCTCGAGCTTACTTTAGGGCTAGCACAACCTGTGTGATTTGTTGTTATATATTTCAAGTAAATTATATATACTTAAGTACTTTTCACCATGGATTTAATAAGTACTTCGACGGAGTACCTACTCGTTCCATGCTTTTCACATCTGCCAGATTAAGAGTGACTTGCACCGTCAAATTCGATGTTAATTTTAACCGGCTCACCGGGCGCACCGCTAACTTTTAGACAAAATGGCGTACCTACTTTGCTTTTTTCTGCGCACGTTATAGTTAACGTCAAAGTTGACGGTGCAACCCACTCTAAATATCAATGCAGCCTGGCCATAGAACATCGAAGAAAAGAAAAACAAACAATAGAACCAACCAATCGCGTTGAGTGTTCAACACTTCCGCTCACAAAGTTTGCTCTGCCAGTTGATTGAATTGTCTACAAAATTATTCACGTAAATCGGAATGGCTTGGATATTAATTGGATTTTTTTTTCTTTGATTTATTTAAATCCCGCTAATATTATAAAGGCGATGGGTGAGTATGTCTGTTTCTTCATCACGCTCAAACGGCTGGGCCACACAGCCAACAAACATTTTACTAACACTTAACACATATAAATTGGAGTATCACTGTGTTTATAAAAAATTAGTTATTTATTAATAATTTACTTTCACCTGTCCCGATGTTTTCTTGTCTGTCTGTTATCAAATCTTGCAAGTTACATTACTTGAAATTTCCCACGTCGCTTCAGTTTCCATGACAATGCATTATCACGATAAGCATGACCAGGATAGGCTCCCAACGAGGGAACTCCTCAACGGCTTACAGCACGGACATGGGATTTTTGTCTGACGTTAAATGCTACAAGATTTCTCTGGCGACAATAAAAGCTTGTGACATTAAATGACATTTTTGTAGAAAAACTATGAAGGATAATGAATGAAGGCCTTCACTTTAAGTTCATCTACCAAAAATATTTATGACTATCGACCCTAGTTCTCTCCTATACGTTTTCGTAAATATTTCTTATGTACAGACACAATCCGGTAACAGTTTTATTATAATATTTACGATGATTTATGTATAAGTCACACTATCTTTATTTTATGGATGTTCTGATCTGTTTATCCCAACGTAACTCAAAAACAAAAACCAAACATTTTGTAGGATAACAATTTAGCAGATAAAGCCGTGCTTTGGATAGGTATCAATAAAATCGAGTCGCAAGTTAGGAGATAGTGGAAAAAAAAATATTATTCGTTTTACTATCAAACTGTAAGATCGAAGTTAAGACAAGTAAAGGCATCATAAAATTCGAAAAAGTTCACTCTAATTTTTGACGGTGACCTTTTTGTAAATGTTGAAACAGACCTTCAGAAAAAAATTGAGGGAGTAAACTTTCATTGTGTGAGAATCGAGACGAAGAATTCACGTACTTGTCAGACAACATTAAATATAATTATCTTATAATGTAATGATTGTGCAAAAATAATACGGTTCCTCAATATACTCAAATCGTCCTGTAGAGGGAGATTAGAGGCTTTGTGGTCTCACAAGAATGAATGTAATGAATGGCAATCCACGATTGAAACAGATTGAGCAAATGTAAAAAAAAAAAAACTAAATTAGTGATCTATCTATAGATATTAGATTATTAGAGAGAGATTATTAAAATCACATCGCTTACTTCCCTAATTTACGCCACACACCTTAATACATCTTTCCGAACAAACGCAACCACAACCCTACATATTTGCACACAAATGTCGCCTTTATCCCTCATCTTATAAGGCTGGGAATTCCCTGTATGTGTTTTGCGGTAGGGCTGGCCGTTTCATCAATCGACTTTTAGAATCTGGGCTTGTATGGTGGAACCCTGAAATGGATTTCCATTCGGAGTGGAATTAACGCGTTTCGTGATTACAATTCGGCTTGTGGTACCGATCACTAGAATTTGGGACTGGCCTTTTGTAAATCAACGAAATGGCAATTGTAATCGATTGATAGGCTTAGAAGCAAAATATATAGAAAATATTTTTGGGATTGACAACAACATCACAACAGACGAACCATTATTTAGACTAGCTCTGGATAAGACGCAATTTAAGGAGCTGACGGCCCACATTCAGTAATGAATAGGTACATCAAGAAAAAGAATCTAGTAATATAAGAATAGTCGCTTCATACATTTGTCAAAAAAGCTATCTGGCTAAAGAGATGACGAGACATTAAGTTGGTAAGATTACCCATTTGTTATAGCGACGCGACACACTGAGATGAAAATCGAAGACACAGAGTTAGTGTATACGCCCCGACGGTATGTATAATTTTTGTTAAATAAAGTTTAGAATTGTACAATGAGAAATGAAAGTAATCGATTCCAACCAGGTTGTATGTTGAGGCCCGAGACGAGTGTCGAGTACCGCGAACACCCAACAGATTTGAAATATACTTTCTTTCGAGTGATACATAGTGTTATTTACGACAAATACCTACGCGGATATTAAAAAATAAGAATGATATACAGCCATAATTACAACCAACAAACAACATATATATTCACATTCACAGTATTTGTTTAAGTAGAATCAATTTTCAGTCCAATCTGCAGTATACTTCTAAAAAGAATACTGATCGCTGTTGTTTAATTTTTATATAACACAACAGAATTGGTATTAGACCTGCCTAAAGTTTGTATTCAGCCAGGGTCACATTTATTTCCGGCGGGTTATAATTATTTATAATGATTGTCATAGACGGCTGTTCGACTTCAATTGCGAACTTTCACGTCTAAGTTTAAAATAAATCTATTCTAAACTAACTTTCACATATAAGACCAAAATAACTAGTTAATAGACCTCGCGAACACAATATTTTTTTTTTACAAAATTGTGAATATTTCTAAAACGACTTAACCGATTTTGATGCCCTACGAACTTAAAAATTATATTGACAGATCCTATATACCGTTTAAATTTCATCAAAATAGAACCAACGGTTCGAAAATTTTCGCGTTACAAACAAACAGACATACATACATATATACAAAAAAATATATTATTGCCCCAAGTTGATTAGTAGACCTCGCTCGCTCGGTCAATAATTCTTTCCAAACAGGTGTCGTAAAAATACGAACGCCATGTCTCAATAGACAATAATAACATTTCGTGTAACAAAAGGAAATGCTATCTACAATTTTACTTTGTCGAATCTTCGACGAAGTTGTTAGATATCGTATTGAAAAATATTAAATTTGAAGTCTCATGTGGAATTAGCTGCATTGCAACTTGATCTTTATGCCAGTAACATAAGGTTCAAAATTACATTTTCGAGTATCAACATGTAGTCCAAATTCTAGGTTATGTTCTAGACAATATTGCAAAAGAGAAATTGATATGAATTATTTATTTGAAAGTATCGCAAACAAAATGTTTCGAGACGTGCGTGATTCAGATCAGAAATAACGAAGGTCTAAAAAGGATCGATTGCGTCACAGAAAACTAAACTCGTTAGGAACAAAATAGTTATCTTAATAGCGAGTAAATTAACATGTCAGTATCGTGTGAAACTTTCATTTCTAAGGTCCATCTCTTCGATTTTCTGAACGGGTACGTTCAACTTCTTTTTTCTTTTATTTAAGAGCTATGCTCTTGTCGGTGGAGTATACGCCACGCCTCTCTATCCTCGGCTTTGCTTTTAAGGTCTCGATACGACACGACGCCTGCCTTCTCATTCAGTTGCTTGCATAACTGTTCCTCGGTCTCCCTGGACCTCTTCTTCCTTTGAAATTTCCTTCAAAAACAGTTTTAAATGGAGGCGTCGTCTCGTATCAAGTGGCCAGTCATTCTTCCTCTTCTATTTTCTATTTTTGTCAGCAGTCTTCTTTTTTCGTTTACTATTTCCAGCACTTCCTCATTGCTTTTTCTCTCTGTCCAGCTTGTTTTTTCCATCCTACTCCATCATCACATCCAGGAAGCGGCCAATCTGTCGGTGTTCTTGTATTTAATAAACACAAATTCTTGCCTTTTCTATTTGTTGTTTTTCGTCACATCATTTTATATTTTCGAACTATCCAAATGGACCTGGCCAACCTAATTTTGCAACTAACCTTTATGGCCCTACAAGCGAATGTATACTGAAAATTAACTTTTAATGACCGATCGGACGCGAAGTTTTGCTCACTGCGAGCTTAATTTAATCTCCAAAATGTCAGTGAAAGGTTACCCCCAAGTTTTGATGTAGGTTTCTGTAATTATAACCAAGGGTCTGTCCTCCGTTGTGTTATCATTGTGAACATGATCAGTCCTGCTTATAAGTTACTGGAAGCCGCCCCGGCTCGGCTCATGTAAAACAATAATTTAAAAAGTAGCTTATGTTAGATACTCCTTAAGATTTCGTCTCTGTACCAAAATTATAGAGTTTATTCATTACAAACAAAAATATAACTATTTTCTCTTTATAATATTAGTATGGAAGTATTGACTCGCAACCCGATTTGGTTTCGCACGCATAAACTAGAATAATAATTTGTCTAAATAACAATAAAAATCCGTTGTGTGGTTTAAAAGAAAGCTTTGAAACAGACGTAGAAAGCTGAAATTTGGTTTGTAGGTTCCTAGGACAGCGTAGGGGAGCACTAAGAAGGGATTTCCTGAAATTCCCGTAGGAATCGGATCTTTACTCACATACGAAGTTGTGGGCAAATACTCTACAAAGAAAGAAAATATGTTTTGTTCTTTTTTTTAATGGACAAACTCGAAAACTACTGCGCCGATTTCGATGAAATTTACCACATAGATAGACGAAACCGTCGGGAGTGACATAGGCAACTTTTTTATTACGGTTTTAACCGAACGAAGCCGGGACCGACCACTACTATAGTAGTATAAAAATATTATGTAGTGATTTAGTTAGATTCACGCTGAATAAAAAATATTTTATTCAGCGTGATACTGGACAAAATAAAAATGGCGTTTGATGACCTTTGATGGAATTTAATGTTTGTACAAACGTGGTAGTGCTTCAGGAAGTTTCAGCACAAAATAATAAAGAAGTAGAAAAAGTTATTTTCTGAAATAGATGCGTTGGTACTGAATACTTTTCTATATTATTTGCAAAAAACATATTCTCTACATTAACGGGACTGAAATTATTAAATTAATTATATAGGTACGACTAAGTTGATGAGTGATAATTTTAACTTTTGATTTTTGTTTTTAAAAGACATAATTAAAAGACAGTGGTGAAGTTTAAAAAAATGTTTATTGCTAATATAACAACATTTAACATTTCAATTTTTTTACAATTAAAAATTGTTTTTCCTCAAGTGTATTTTGGAAGGCGACAATAGACTTAGCCATAAACAAAAAATTGTTTTATTAATAAGAGATGTGTTGCGGGTCCAGGGAGGAATATATTGTAATTGTTGTATGTTATCTTTTTATTTTATGTTCGGATTGTTGGACCCAAACGAAGTCGATGATCAACAAGATAGCCGGGAAGCAGTAGTCCCTTTTTCAGTTTGGGTAGTTTGTTCCGTGTGTCTTTTACCCTCTTACTCACATACGGTTGCGAAGTCGCAAATGATTCTTGAAGTAGCTAATGAAAGTCGCCTTATAAATGGACTTTCTTTGTTCTCTGTTACACACAATTTCAGATGAAAAATACAAAACTAAAATACATAAAACTTAAGACATCATATGAACAGCAGGTTTACCATCAACTGTTACGGAACGATTCCATTGCAAATCAGTTCAGTTTAGGAACTTAAAATGAAACGCATTCGAGTCTGAAACGGTTCGCCGACAATTGCTTCGTCTACGAGCGTTTCGTATTCGTACTAAAAATAAATAAATAAATAAATATATTAGGACAAATCACACAGATTGAGCTAGCCCCAAAGTAAGTTCGAGACTTGTGTTATGGGATACTAACTCAACGATACTATATTTTATAACAAATACATATATAGATAATTTTCCATCATGACCCGACCGGGGATCGAACCCGGGACCTCTCGGTTCAGAGGCAAGCACTTTACCACTGCGCCACCGAGGTCGAAAAATTAACTGGATCGTACGAATTTACGATGCAGATCAGTTTAGGTCCTGAACTGCATCGCAATAAGAGATGAAGCGGCTTTATGTCGTCAAGTGTGATATGCGTGTCAACGGTCTGATAACTAAGGATGCCGACGACGACCGTGCGAAGTGGAGACGAAAATGTAGGAATGCGGACCCTGGGCTCCGACGCTCATCGATTGAGGGAACAACCGATAAAACGTTCCGATAAGAGAGTGAGTGTCAATCGGGGCCCATAGACCACTAAAAGCCAGGATACGGTATCCCTAGTACACTTGTCGTAAGTGTTTCGGCGGTGTCCCTATTAATTAATTCTCTTGAACTCGTTTTAATCCCGATTATATATGGCTACAGTATTAAGACCGGCCAACTGCCTGCTGCCAATCCTATTTGAGAACACAATGCCAAGCCATTGTGTCCCTTACCCGCCTCGTACGACATCCGCGGGAGAACGTAGACTAGCCCCATTTTAGGGCAGCAACCGTACGCCACAAATTTACACAGTTTCACCAAGTAAATCTCACTAATGAAACTGACAAAATTACAAACATAACATGTGTTACACGAATTAAGGCCGGTACAGACTTAATCCGTAGCGGTGCGTATTCAATGCCAGCTGTTGTCGTCGAATTCAGACACATGCCGACGCGAATGCGCGAACATTGCATAGTCTGTATGAGTGCTTTTTTTTTACCGCAATGAAAGATCAGTAATGAATATCGAATCTGCTGAAATTTGGTGAACTGTTTGGCGACGGTGTGAAGCCGGCGTAAGGCTGGCAACTAATTCCTACGCAGCACTTTTGCTGCATGATTATATGGAATAAATTGTAAGACTCGTTTGCTTGTTTTGTTTGGTAATTTTGCTTGAACAAGCATTCGGCGTGCACAACGCACAAGCCTTTATTTTGTATTATTATGATTGATTGTCTTGTACATGCACGCTAAATCCCATAAAATTGTTACGCATTCGTCCGGCATAGGTACGCATTGGGTCTGCACCGCCCTTTATCGTATTTTACGTTCAAGCAACACACCAGTCACTGGGCACTGGAGCACAACTACATGAACCGCAACAAAACGTAATTAACTTTCGGCATTCCAAGATGGCGTCCACGAGCAGATTGTCAAGATTACATTGCAATTTAATTATATTTTACTTGGTGCGTGAAGCCGTCATTTCCGTCTGTCATTAGATAACTGACGCTGAGCCAAATGAGAGTTTCCGAGATAAACTTCCAGCCGCAGTTAAATATGCCATAAAGTCAGAATTGCTTACGCCTATTCGCAAATTATTCATAGTGCAGAAATGAAAGTAGAATGAAACTGAAGAATTAATATGGGCCCGTATAAAATTTCCTTTTTTGAAATTACGAATTTTCGATCGGGTCACGCGTATCATAACATTTTTTACACAAAAAGTGCAAAACGCCGCTGGAGAAGTTAACACTTCAAAATTTTTTTCAGAACTTAATCTACCTACTATAATTTGGCTCAGAGTATATTTTCATCAATCTTTATGTCAAAATTCACCGCGCATCGTCATTTCTGTGTTCATTTTATTTTATATTGTATTTATGGGATTGCTATTGCTTTTCTTAACTTTGTTTTAGATCTAATAACATCAGGAGAGATATGAATATTCTCAATTTTATTACTCATTTTGTGACCCACTTAAGGTTCGAAAAGTTTCGAGAGATACTCAAAATGTGTATTAAATGGATAATGCGGGGTCAATTCATCTCGGGTATAATTACAAAGTCACTAACTTCGACCTAGACCTTGTGACCTTGACCTTAAAAGGTCACGGAATCCCACTTTACGTGCTAATCCCAACTAATATTATAAATGCGAAATTATCTACTGGACCGATTGTTATGAAATTTGGTACACGATTATAAACTAACCTATAAAATAACACTTAGGGTACTTTTTATCCCAAAATACTCACGGGAGCTAAGCCCCGGGGCGCAGAGAGTTTTATATATTATCTGCTAAAAAGATTTTTACAGTAGTGTTGGAAATAGTTTGCCTTGTGTTGATCAGATTTTAAGTAATTTCTTAAAGGAGGCTGAACACTACAAATTAGGGCTGATTTTGTGAAACGAGAGACACAGCATTTCAACATTGTGTCTCATTAATAGCTCTTGTAATTTTCATTTCAGGAATTTAAAATTACAAAATACCAGTGTACAAAGTACCGGCTTCGTTCCGGTAACTTTAAAAGTTCCGGTAAAAATAATAAATTATATTAATATACACCTATAAACTTTCCTCAGGAAGAACACTACATATAGGTAGGAAATCGCATGAAAATCCGTGAGTTTATCGCGAATATCACAATATATAATGTAAGGATAATTTCTTTCTAATTAAAAGAATTACCACTTAATTCTTAGGTACTAAAGTATGAACGGTGGGGGAGTAGGTGGAAAGCCGTTTGAACAAATTAACAGGATCACTAATTTCAATTAAATTCAATTAAATCAGAGAGAAAAAATTCTAATATTCTGTAATGGTCTACGGACGTGTAAGTATTTATATTTACTCCAAGTTTCACATCTAATAACAGAGGCTAACCTGTGCCTATATTGCCTATCGAATGGAATTAGTTCGTACGGATATTTTTTTACAATTTTCTTGTTATAAATGTGCTATTCCATATATTATTCTACTCGTGTACAAAATTTCATTAAAATCCATCCAGCAGAATTATTGAATTTTTTTAATTATTATATTTGTAACGCGATAACTTTCGAACCGTTGGTCTGTCAATATATTTTCGTGGGGCATCAAAATCGGTTATGTAAGTAGTTTTTGTAAAATTTTGTAAAAGCTCATCAAAAATTTATTGTGTTCGAATGTAATGTGTAATAATGTATGTAAAAATTTATTTATTTAGGTCTAAGTTCGCGGCGAACAACTAGTATAATATTATAACGCTAAAACTTTCTAGTTTCTCTCTCATTTATTAAGCTTTATCCTGCTTCCTTCTGCCGCCGTAGAGCGTCTGAGTCCAGGAACCGCTTTTGACCGTTCTCGTACACCTATCAAATGTCTCAGGCTCAACATCACCATTCGATTTTCTAACACTATTTAACATTAGTTTTAATCAATGAAAACCATGAGGGAATTCTAGATAAGTAGTAAAAATTAAAATTTAGTTAACACGAATGAGTTGAATGGTTGAGTGGTTGAGTTTGACGACCTCGGTGGCGCAGTGGTAAAGTTCTTGCCACTGAACCGAGAGGTCGCGGGTTTGATCCCCGGTCGGGTCATGATGGAAAATGATCTTTTTCTGATTGGCCCGGGTTTTGGATGTTTATCTATTATTATATTTGTTATAAAAAAAATGAGTTAGTATCCCAAATCTCGAACTTACTTTGGGGCTAGCTCAATCTGTGTGATTTGTCCTAAATATATTATATTATGTATATTATTATAGTGATTACACGAATGAAATTTTCAAAACACAAAAGAGTAGGGTGGTTACAAAAATGAAATTTTGAAAATGTTTAGATCATTAACGAACAAAAAGACATGGCGAAACAAATAATTGTTAGTTTATTTATATCTGGACCCCTAAGAAAGCAAAGTGTGTAGTGTAATCTGTGCCAAGCTTCGCCCACTTGACCCCTGGCTCGAAGACAATCTCGACTGAAGGACGATGGCTGTTGCCGACTCAGTATAAACGCTGAAAGAGGCCCTGATACCCACTTCACGAGTACGATGGGATATTTCAATATTTTCTGTAAGTGAATGAAATTTCTTCACCGTGTTAACTTTATATACTTTTGGATGCTATTGAAATACAATTACATTTAATTTTTTTATTTATTTAAATAAAAAATTAGAATCGACCGACAAGTGACTATCATAGGGGGTGAAAGTTTGTATGAAACTCATGTCTGTCCGCATTCGCAGAGAAACTCAAGCGGGTGACGCCACGCACAAAAGCTAGTATATATATATATATATATATATATATATATATATATATATATATATATATATATATATATATATATATATATATATATATATACATATGTGTTATGTCTTTTTGTCTTATTGGCAACCAGTGAATTTGGCTTTCCTTTCTCTCTTCTAGCTTCGATTTTTCCTTCAATCACATAGGTAGAACCTAAGTACGCTTATCTACCAGTAGTAAACAGGTACTCGTATAAAATAAGAGGGATCGGTAGCTTACCATCTACGCATTCAATGCGCTATATAGCTACAAAATCTTTTCAAAACCGTTCTCCCCGTACGGGACGCGTACATCGTA
Organism: Plodia interpunctella; assembly: GCF_027563975.2. Taxonomy (NCBI): domain Eukaryota; kingdom Metazoa; phylum Arthropoda; class Insecta; order Lepidoptera; family Pyralidae; genus Plodia; species Plodia interpunctella. The sequence goes on from NC_071295.1 coordinate 1,068,184, forward strand.
AGGTCAGCAGTTTTATTATTACGCAAACTAGGTAAATGCGTTCGAGTCAGTCCGTAATTACCACTCATATCACTCATATTCATTTTAGTCGTACCTTTCGCTGTGGTACAAATCTATCATTTCTTAACATATTCTTAAGAATACAGTCAAGGTAGGTGTTTCAAGGTGTACAATCCGGGACTGTACGTACACTCCCAATGTTTCACAGGCAGTCCGTCCATCCCCACGCCTCGATTTTTTCCTTAAATACCATTATATTGGTCCATTATCCTGTTTTGTTCCTTATTACATTATGTCTTGCCCCATTTCCAATTTTCTGAGAGTATTTGTCACATCTGTTATATTAATTCCCTTTCATATTTCCAAGTTATTTATAACAATATAGATATATATTTCTGTTTCTTGTTTAATCTTTATTCAAATTCAAAATTCTTTATTCAAAAATAGGATGATATACATCACTTATTAACGTCAAAGAATTAAGTACTTAAACTAAATCTACTGCCGGCTTCCAAAGCGCAGGTGACGAAGAAGCGGCGCAACAAACTTCACCGCAGCCTTTTCTCCAAGGAGGTCAATTAATTGTACTTATATAGTAAAAAGTATTAATATTAACCCAAAGCTTCTATCAAAAATCCTACTTGAGAACTATATAATACTATATAATACAATGCTTTAGGTGCTATAGTGTATATACGTGTATTTTATTTGGTACATAAATAAATACTACATCAAAACTTGCATAATAGTTCTTACACACAAACAACCCTACACTTCGCCCAACGACGAATATCAAAAGCAAATAATTTGCTTAGTTAATTGTTGTTCTGAAAACGAACTCAAAGATTATTGGCAGTTTATTGACGAAGTTACAAGAGTCGAAGTTAGATAGATTCTAAATCGATTGTGTACTCGAACTTTCTCACGGGAACAAAGCATCGATACCAACTTCATTTTGATCGGGAATGGCTCACTTTGGTCTCGGAATTAAACCTTAGCAGGCAGACTTTACAGACGTAATAATATCGTGTATTCAAGCCTTTATTATTTACAGAGTAGAGATGTGTTTGATAATATGACGACCTAGGTGGCGCAGTGGTAAAGTACTTGCCTCTGAACCGAGAGGTCCGGGGTTCGATCCCCGGACGGGTCATGATGGAAAATGATATTTTTCTGAATGGCCCGGGTCTATATATGTCTATATATGTATATTATATCTATATATGTATTTGTTATAAAATATAGTATCGTTAAGTTAGTATCCCATAACACAAGTCTCAGTAAGTTTGAGACTTGTACAGTTGTACAGTTCCTGTACAGTTGACTTCCTGTATGAGAGGGGAGAGGGGGGTGGTGTATTATCAATTAATTTCGCTAAAGCAACTATTATCCCATATCATGACTGTCATCTCGATAAATTGCTTTGCGGTCAGTTACAAGACGTTGCGCAATTGATTATGTAAATCAATATTTTGCATTAATATTAGATGTCCTTAATTAAAAATACTATTTGTTCGCTGCGTACTTAGACTTCACAAACAATATTTTTTTACAATATTGTGAACATTTAGAAAACAACTAAACCGATTAAAACGAACGAATTTAAAAATTCTATTGACATATCCTACATACCTTTTAAATTTCATCAAAATCGGACCAAACCTATTTTCAAAACGCTGGTCCGATTTTGATGAAATTTGCAATATTTTTATTAAATTAAATTAATTTATATTTTTTAAGTTATCGCGTTACAAACGAACAAATATATAAAAAAAAAATATTTTTGCCCCAAGTTGCCTATGTCTTGGATTAAACCATTCGATAACTAGTCATGTTTCAAAAAAACCATAGATCAACAAAAAGAAAAAAAAAACAAACAATGACCTAACTAAATTTCGTCTGTCTTTCAGATTTCGGTGAGAAGGAGTGACAAACCATCTACTCAATCACAAACCCTTAATACTATTGTAAAATCCATCTGGATATAACGATTTAAGGATAAATCCAATACAAAAAGAACGTACGACAAGAAGATACGTTAATGTTTTATATAAAACCGAGTGCTTATCATATAAATCTTATGTCATTCGATTATATTCAGTTTTCAGTTCTTAGAGTGAATTGCACCAGTCAACATTTAACGTTAACTTCACACAAAATGGTCTACAGTGCGTTGTTCTGCACAGGTTAAAGACAACGTCAAAGTCGACTGGTGCAACGCATCCATAATTAAAACTGTAACAATTTGAAATTGCTAAACAGAAAAAAGTAAGCAAGTCGCTCGTAAAAGAATTAAATATACAATTTTTGTGCTGAGCTGTGAAATCCTTTTTTACTTTTTATTCTTCCATGTACGAGTATATATTTTACGTTTATGCAAAACAACGCAAAAATCTGTTTTCTGCTTGCAGGCAGATTCTGACAAAATTAATGAACACGGCACTTTAGTCGCGAAATATTATAGCGACGTATTCTTTACTAGATGTTGCCAGAGGCTTCGTTCCCGTGGGAATTGTGGGAGTATAGCAATCTTGGATAATGTACCTTTCAAATGGTGAAAGAATTTTTGAAATCGGTTCAGTTGTTCTGGATATTACCCGCCTCAACTCACTATAATAATAGTATAGATGTTGATACGAAAGAAAAAATACCTATATACATAATTGATGTATTACATAGTGTTAAAAGAAAGAGCTAAGAGTGAGTTGCTTTTCGGAAATGGTAAATAATATGTTTACGTTTTTGTGACACTCATAATATATTATAGTAACGCCCATGAATCATAAATAAAACATAGCAATTACGAAAATCGTGCAATCTGCAAAAATTGCACGGGTGATTGGGGCCAACTCCGGTGGGAAATCTTACGCACCGTAACATGACTGATTATGTCTGATCTCTGATCCGTCTCCAGATCTTAGTGACTTGAGGGTCTTGGCTTCAATAATTTATCCTGTTACGACGTAAGTTTGTACAAACACTTTCCTTTTCATTTCTAACTAGCTGATGCCCGCGACTTCGTTCGCGTAGCCGAACCATTTTTGGTAAGGAATCAAAATTATTAGAGAGAAAATAACGTAAGCCTTGAATTTTATAAGTCTACAGAAAATGCTCATCAGGCTGACCAACTTTTGTTAAGATTCTTTTGTTATATCTGTTAGGTATAGTGTAGCGGGTCTGTTGTAGTACATCATCAGATATTCCATATCTTCGATTTTTAAAAGTCTACAGAAATTGCTCATCAGGCTGACCGACTTTTGTTAAGCCCAACCAAGTTTTGTTTGGTATAGGAGGAACAAAAAGTCGAATATTTTTCAATATAATATATTTATTTAATCAAAGTAAGAACCATTATTATCTATGCACTTTTGCCATCTCATAGGTAGTTCATTGATCCCTAAAAAAACCATTCGGACGAGAATCAATAAAATCTTTAAAGGCGGTTTGGACTGCCCTATAGGAGTTGAATTTTTTCCCTTGGAAGAAGTTATCCAGATTTAGAAAAAAATGACAATCTGTTGGAGCAAGGTCCGGGGAGTACGGTGGATGTCTTAGACATTCCAATTGAAGCTCCTCTAATTTGGTAGCCGTCTGTTGTGCAGTGTGTGGTCTATAGGTGTCGTGAGGCAGAAGTGGCGTGGAGCGATTGACCAGCCTCGGTTGTTTAGTAGCTAGCTTATCCATTATAGTTGGCAAAGTAATCGTCTGGCCAGATTTAACAAAACTGTAATGAACGACACCGGCAATAGTCCACCAAACGCTTACAAGTAACTTTTTTTGGGTCAATTTTCGCTTGGGGCAAGATTTGGCTGGCTGGCCAGGGTCCAGCCATTGCGATGAGCGTTTCCGATTATCGTAGAGAATCTACTTTTCATCACAGGTAATGATTTGATTTAAAAACCTTCATTATTGTGTCGGTTAAGTAATGTAACGCAGCGGTCGACACGCGTTTGCCGGTTTGCTTCACTCTATTCGTGAGGTACCCACCTTTCAAATTTTTTAATCTTCCCAATTTGCTTCAAGTGGATTAAAATAGTTTTATCACTAACACCGAAGCCTGAAGCTAACTCGGACGTCGTTTGCGATGTTCCGCTTCCACAATAGCCTTCAATTCTTCATTATCAACTAGGGTCTCCGGCCGTCCACGGGGCTTCTTCTGCAGGTCGAAATTTCCAGAACGAAAACGTTGGAACCAAAATCGCACTGTGTTTTCTTTTGCGACACAACCGCCATACACATCATTAACCCTTCGAGTCATTTCCCAGCACTGGTGCCACGGTGGAATTCGTACTCGTAAATAACGCGATATTTCAAGTTTTCCATTTTGTAAACTGAGTGACGCAAACAGAAAAATCAGAAGAAAAAAACAAATGAATGACGGTTAACGAAACACAAATATATGTGTAAATAGCTATATAAATTTGAATTCGGAATTCCTAACCAAAGAGGAGAAATTTGTGATTAAAGTGGCCAGTACAACAAAACGCCAATTTCATATGTAAGGACCTAATATTTTTTTAATTTAAAATAATTATGGAGCAGACAGCGATGTGACAGTGGCTGTTTTTTACGATTTTTTTCTTATTGATTTAGTTAGTACTTCGTACCTACTAATTCCATGGTTTTTCTTTATTATTCGTTCAGAGGCCAAATTCAACGTTACTTTTAAAACATCAGACAATCACGTCGTCATGTAAATAATTTATTTCAATTTTAAATATGCATCTCAGAGAGAGCCATACATATTTACGCATTTTGCTGTAGAGACCCTGAGACCTTGGGGTTCGAATGCAAAAACCCTTTACAAAGAAATTTCCGCACGCCTGGTCGATATCTCCGGGGACCCAAGGGCTGGTAACTATTTTGGCCATTTGAATTTGGCCATAAAAATAGGAAATGTCGCCAGCCTACTGGGAACTTTACCGCACGACCACGGCGATTTAGTGACAATTTTTTATTTAAATTAATTTAGTATTTATTATTTTAGTTTTAATTTTAACTTATTTTAAAATATTGTATTATTTTACTGTTTTTTTGAAAATTGTATTCTAGAACAGTTACTTCAATTAAAATATATTCCAAAGCCTTTTTCCGTAAGTATTCTCATTTTTTTAACCTAATAAATATTAAAATGCGAAATATATTTGTTTGTTTGTTATCTCTTTCTGCTCTATCTACTCGACCAATCTTCTTGCAATTTTGTATACATGTAGTTGTAAACACGTAGAAGAAAAATGACTGTTTCCTAAAAACTTTGCCCGAGGCTTCGTTCGCATAACTTTCGTGTGGAAACAATTAATTATCCGGAATAAAGATTCTTCTCCTTACTTTAAACTACATGTATACAAAATTTCAAGAAGATTGCAGCAAACTGCTCAGCAAAAGAGACGTGAAGCATGAAGAAGTGACAAACAAACTTACTTTCGTATTTATAATATTAGTGAGGATCAGGTTTCTATGTACAGTAAAAAAGAAAGGTCGTTGTTGCTGAATGCGTCTATATCTTTATGGCTAACCTTGTTTCTCTGAGTGCCTTTTGCAGTTTACTTTGCTAGATCACTTTGTTTATACTGACGTGACTTATTCTTTATTTTTTCGTGTATTTGTTCTTCATTTTATTTTTTTTGTAGATGAGGAACGCCGGAGGGAAAATACATAGTACTTTATACGACACCTACCGACGACGATAATAGAAATAACAGAATAAAATACATACAATTTCTGACACATAAATAATTACAACAGCGTTATACCAAATATTCACATTTTTCACTCACACGTTCGTTTTTCTTTTTTTTTTTTAATAGTATCATATTTTTTTCCAGTCTGCATTATAAATACTTATTTAAAAAAAAAACTCGTTGTTGTCATTACATATTTATGTAACACGATACGGCGGAATTGTTTGGATGTTTGTAAAATGTGTGTTCATTTAAAAACTACTACTTTTTTTTTGAAAACCATTAAGTAGTTCTTTTCTAGCGGATGAAAGGATGCCAGCAACTTCGGAATTGGGGGTAATTTCAATTTTTAAGTTAAAACTCTGCTCTGAGTAGACTGTCTGGCTATTATGATATAATATTGAGAATAACATATTTCGAGAATTTTCTATTTTATGAATATAATGTCTTGCTCTTATGATGTTTTGCGAATATATTACACTGCGAGTAAGGGATCAAACAATCAAATATTTACACTGTCATTATCCACAGAAAGAAAAAAATATTTTTTTATCTTAACACAGTGGTGCCCAAAATGTCGGGAACGATATTTCCACCGCGAGGCGACACAGGAATGCCGGTGGTACGCCGTAATCATTTCATTCCTTCCACGACTCACACACCAGGCGCGCGGTAATCCGGAAACTTTCCGGATAAGTTTTATTCCGGAATTCCTTTGGAAATTTACTAATTCGATATTCGTTCCTCAAAGGCTGACGTTAGAATAGAGTTTTGCTGCGATACTATTTATAGATAACTAGCTGCCCGCCCCGGCTTCTCTCGGGCTACATCCATAATATATTCCATTTGCCGCGGGGCGTTCAAATAGCTAGCATCTATTTTTTTTTTGTTCCGTGATTATTAATCGAGAAATCTAGTAGAAAGTTAAAATTTGGCATCGGTCTTAGTACCGTTAGATAGGTGTTTAGTATGTGAACAATACGGTGGTGCCCGTAATTTTGATTTCAAAATCAATCAGCCAAGTCAAAAAATAACTTAATATAAAATGATTAACTGTAATTGATCATTATAGTTTATTATATTTTGATCACCCGGATCAAAATAAAAAAAAATATATACGGAACTTGTATCACAGTGGGCACAAGTTACGTCACAGATGTTAAGTCAAAGAGCGTTTTAATAATACTTTAATGAGAACTAAAAATAAACTAAATCCATACATATTGTAAAACAAACTCCTCTGCCTCGTCTGTTCGCGATAAACTCAAAAATTACTGCACGGATTTTCATGCGGTTTTCGCCAATAGATAGTGTTCCGTGATTCTTGAGGAAGCTTTAGGTGTATGATTCATTATGTTTTTACCCGAGCGATGCCGCGAAGGGTCGATAGTATTACTATAAAATTGATGAATCAAAGTGACATTTGATTATCGTGTTTAATTATGTGAATGTGTTTATACATTTTATTTTATAGGTACCTAGGTAATTTCGCTATCGTCAATTAAACCGAAACAAAAGACAATCCCCCAAAAAGACCTTTGTACGCTTCGTTACACAAGATAACTAAAAAGTTGAAAAGAATCACCAAAGCCTATTATGTATTCAGAGCCACGATGTGTGTCCAAATGAGAGACTCCAGACAAAATGAATTTCCCTGGTTGATTAGCCTTGATCAATCATATACGTTGGGCTTTCCAATCACGAACGATTTTCACGTGTGCGCCATTGACATTAACCGAATGGAATAGACAATTGATTTTTCGAACAATTACCGGATAACCGTCAAAAAATCTTTACCCACGTACCTACTGAAAATTAGTGACCGTATGTCATTTTCCGTATTTTCAACTATATTATTAACAACTAGATTTGGCCCGCGGCTTCGCCCGCGTTAATTTTCCGGGATGAAAGGTGCCCTATGTTCTTATCCCTACTTCAAAATACATGTAAGCCAAATTTCAAGAAGATTGGTTCAGTAGATAGATCGTGAAGAGGTAACAAACAAATTTACTTTCGCATTTGTTCATTAGGATCAATCAACAAAGCAGTGGACAATTTACTTGCATCTTTTCCCACGTGGTTAAAGGCATCCAAAGAAATTTGTTCATTAGCTAAAGTGTGCAGATACTATTAACTAAACAATTAATAACATTATTTACCCATCACTGTACGAGTATTGAAAACAACTATGATTACATAAATAGAAATCGCAAGAAAATAAAACAAAAGACTTCTCAGGAATGTTATTAAGAAGTATACTCATACTTCTTTTGTTTTATTTTCCCGTGCTTTCTATTTGTGTAATCATAATTGTTTTCTATGTACAGAGATGGGTAAATAACGATTAAACATTACATAAACATTCTAAGCAAGTGTTTAGAATGTTTATGATGACTCTAAAGCAAATGTTTTTACGTCAACTCTATGTTTTTAACTCAAAGGTTTGCCCACAAAGGAACGTAAAGTAATAAGGGTGGAAAATTAGAATTCCCACAATGTTCTCATTTATGACAAAGAATTTGACGTCTTTTTACGAGTCCGAAATCAGTTTGTTTACTTGTTTGTTACGTCTTCACATTTGTCTACGAATATTTTAGAAAATTTGGGCCGCAGGATAATACAATTACTTAATATTATTAATTTTGTTTTATTATATCTTTTATAGCTTTTATTTAACTTGTAATGTATGTAATTAGTTTAGATGATATATTGCTAATTAATTTTGAAGCAGATTGAGATGATGATCGTCGTCGCTTCGTAGTGATAGTGACACTACGAAACGACGACGACGCCAAAAAAAAAAGAGAGGGCTCTCTGGTCTCGGTTGAAGGCGACGCAAAACGTTGTCTTGCGCGCTCAATTTTATTTTCAACAAGTGCTCCTTTTTATTCATGTATTTAACCACGAGAGTTCACAATAAAGCAAGTCTTCACAACAACCCGGATCAGTCCCCAACGAGGTAACACCTTAAATGACATTTTTATCACTGGTTGAATACAATAAGATCTCTCTGGCGACATAGAAGACATAGACATGACGAGCTCGGTGGCGCAGTGGCAAAGTTCTTGCCACTGAACCGAGAGGTCCCGGGTTCGATCCCCAGCCGGGTCATGATGGAAAATGATCTTTTTCTGATTGGTCCGGATCTTGGATGTTTATCTATATATGTATTTGTTATAAAATATAGTATCGTTGAGTTAGTATCCCATAACACAAGTCTCGAACTTACTTTGGGGCTAACTCAATCTATGTAATTCGTCCTAATATATTTATTTATTTATTTATTATAGAAACTTTGTGTGAAAAAATATGATTTCGTAAAAAAGTTATTTAAGTTTATAGCAATAGGTATGTAGATTTCTAGAATATTTTATCAAAACAGTTATGCATTTGTCGAGTGCTAAGCCTCGTTTAACCGCAGGCGTTTCTGCCGTCAGCAAAACCTCTTAAATCAGTCCGACACTCACACCGATATAATGTTCTATCAAAAGTGCTCAAGAATTCATAAAAAGTATCTTGTAAATATTATTTTTCACGTAAATTTGTATTGCATGCTATTTTAATATGCCAAACTTGTCGTTTTAGTCCGCATTAACTCTTGTTGTGAATTCTAATTATAAGGTTATCCACGAGACAGGCTAAGCCTAGTGTGGGAACCTTTGTTAATAACAATCGGATTTGCATGTTCTCTTTCTTGTTTAGATTCTATCGTGTTAGTTTCGATACAAATAATCTGTAACATGTAATCTTTTATGGCAATAAACATTTTAATTATTATTATAATTGTGCACAATTTTTATTTATTTATTGTTCGGTCGGGAGGTGAAATCAATGGCTGAGGACAGAATTAGATGGAAAATGCTCCACCAACAAGAACAAAGTTTTTAAATTCATTGATTGATTGTTTTACTCGACATATATTATATTGAATTTATATGTTTATGTATCTATTTATGTAAGTAAATGTATGTATATTTATCATTATGTTTATTGCATTTGCTGGTTGCTGTGCCCACCCCTGCAAGCTTGTTCCTCTTCTCGACCCAAAGGTTGGCTGGAAGAGATTGCTGAGCAATAAGTCCGCCCTTGCTCCATATGTACCTAAACTCTATTCTTTGTGTACCTAATGTGTTTATGGGTAATAAAGTTCATTTATTATTATTATTTATTATATATTTTAAACCACATGGTATACTACATACATAACTTTTACCGTAGTCGCATTACGGTTAAGCTTGTAATGAAACGTGGAAGACGATGATAAAGAAACAAAACAAATATAACATAACACTGTAAATATAAAACTTGAAAAAAGGAAATTCAACACAAAGATTAATTCTATGAAAATTTCTTCCAGTCGACCTGCGAAAAATTGAAAAAAGAGGCATTTTCGTGTACTAAAAAAATTAAACAATAATATCGATATACCTAAAATAGTAAAATATTAATAAATAAATATATTAGGACAAATCACACAGATTGAGCTAGCCCCAAAGCAAGTTCGAGACTTGTGTTATGGGATACTAACTCAACGATACTATATTTTATAACATATACATATATAGATAAACATCCAAGACCCGGGCCAATCAGAAAAAGATAATTTTCCATCATGACCCGACCGGGGATCGAACCCGGGACCTTTCGGTTCAGAGGCAAGCACTTTACCACTTCGCCACCGAGGTCGTCAAAATAAATATAATTAAAATGAAAATAGAATATTCCCTTCCTCTATTCGAATGTAGTTTGTCTTCAATTGGACAAAGATTTTGAATAGCAGCTATAACAAAGTTAGCTGGTCAAAGATAAGTAGTATTAAGTCGTTATACAAAGTTCTATATCTAAACAAGTAATATCACAAATGCAAAAACAAGTTTGTTTGTTACCTATTCACGCTTTACCTTCTCAACCAGTCTAATTGAAATTATGCGTACACGTAGTCTAAGTATGGATGGTCACAGGGTCGGAAAAGTAAAAGCTTCTGTGGGAAATTCACGTGGGCGGAGCCGCTGGCTAGTGAAAGCTAATATGGTAATAAATACTGCATGTAAACAAAAAAAAACACGCAAAATACAAACGTTTATAATCTGCTTTTAGTGTAACTTTAAAACAAATGAAATATGGAAGTGCTAAATAGTTGTTAAATAATATAAACTATGAGTTTAGCTGTCGCAGTGTATGTATCTGTAACGACATCATAGTCCACACTATCGCCGAACTCGGACAGATGCCGACTCGAATGCATGAACATTACGTAGTTTATATGTATACATACTTTTTTTACCGAATCCGTCAAAATTTGGCGAACTTTTCCGCGATAGTGTGGAATTGGTATTACGCTTCGGTGTAAGGGTCGGTTGTTTCCGTCCAACTGTGGAGAGCCGCGTTTGAGGCCGAGCGATACTTCAACTGCCAACTGCCAGCCGTCTCGGGGGGGTAACGGAGACTATCACAATGATACTGTATAGTGTGATAATTCGTGTGTCTGCGGAGCCAGTCAATACTTCCATCCATACTGATATCAATGGGAAAGTCTGCTCCTGTTCCGCTTTCACGGCTAAACTTAACCTTCTTAACCGATTTAAATGAAATTTAGTATGCGTGTAGACAAAGACTTCAGTTCAAACGTAGGCTATTCTTTTTTATTATTTCACCCCCAAATGATTATAATAAGGGGACGCGGAACAGACATGACAATCGTGTCTGTGTGGTTTCGCAGAGAACACACACCTGGCCGAAGCTGTAGGCAATAGCTACCAATATTATAAATGCGAAAGTCTGTCTGTAATGTTTTCTGAAGTGAGGAGGCGTACAATTCATTATGGTTTTACCCGAGCAAAGCCGGGCCGGGCCGCTAGTAAAATACTCGTATGTATAAAACAGTCTAGGACGATTCACGTTTCTTCCGTCTAAAGTCAGAGAGAGAGAGAGTTAATATTTCCCGCGCTTCTGCCTGTCGTTAGTCTGGACCCAAACGAACAGTTGCCAGAGGAAATTAAACAAGGATTTTTTTACTTTGTACTCAGAGATATGCATACGAATAGAGAACATAACAAAGAGACTTTTAGTTCGCGCCCTAAGATTGGCATTACTCCATAACCTCCCGTACATATCCATGGTGGGTTGCCGTGAGAAATTTATTTTGTAAGTTGGCTTCGAGAAGTCACAGCTGCAAATGACTCCGGTAACAATCAAATTGGCATGATCTAAAAAAATGCCAGGAGAATACGTGTCCACATTTAACAGTATGAGATCACATTGAAAACGACTTATAGTGAATTGCCTCCAATAATTGAACTGAGTTTGTTTTTTTTTAATTAACACTAGCTTTTGCCCGCGGCTTCGCCCGCGTGAATTTCATGGCAAAATCTCAGTAATTTTATCGCGTACTCTGTAAAATGTCATCTTCTCGCCCAGCAGTTTCGGGTGTATGTTGTCTGTCAGTCAGTCAGTCAGCCAGGCAGTCACTGAAAAGTTTTATACTGATATATTGATACATACTGCGCCCATTATATCTATATCAGACTTCAATCGATAAAAACAATATGTTTATATTCTGTTTACACTTTTCTACATTTTTTAAAGTAAATCGGCTCCGTGGATTGTTATTTTAATTTTCCTACAGTACCCTCCTCATTTTCCGGGACGAAATGTCTATAAAATGTTAACACGGGATTCTGAGGCATTTTTGATTCATAATTAGTTTTTCAATTATCCTACGGAAACCTGACCATTTACCGGAATGAAATGTATCTAAGATGTTAACCCGGTATATAAGGTACCAAATTTCAAGCAAATCGGTCCAGTAGATTTCGAGTGATGCGCGTTCAGACAGACAGACAAAAATTTCCCAAACTATATTTTCGTCATCTATATCAGTAACTAAGTATATTCCATGAAGAATTTAAAAAAAATATCCAATGTACAAATTTGACCTTTCTTCAATTTTATTATATATATTGATTGAGGTTCTCGAAGTAGTAGAATAGGCTTAAGCCTATGTTTATGGCGATCAATACAAATGGATCTCTCCATTTGAAGAATTTTAAGAATAGTGGGGTGCCAAATAATTAGCGCTCTCTCTCTCTCTATTTCTTTCTTTACTACAAAATCGTGTACATAGATCTATTTTTGTTTATCACACACTTCCCTTGTCTATTTGGAATGCGGTCAACGATTCAGCTTATATTTTTGTTATCGCTTTAAGGAACCAGCGCGCGTCTCGAAACTTTTTATCTGAAAGATTGCAAAAGTCGTCCCATGCGATAATTCTTTGGGAAGTGTTTTAATCTAATTTTTTGGGACGTAAATTACAACGTAACTTGGCTCATTTTTAACATTTAACCGAGTAAACACGGCACGACAAAATGGAACTTGAAAAATTATGTCGACTGTTTCAGTTGTCGTACTTTTTTCTGTTTTTATCTGCGCTTGTCACTTTCTGTGACAATAAATTGTTGAACATATTTTTCTCTGCGGTCATCATCCATGACTTCAGCCACAGGAAATCCATTGCTGCCTACGGTTCTTCTTCTTGCTCCTTACTATAACATTTTAAATGGGTCGGCACATAGGTACCTAATGTCTTTTCCTTCCACAACTGTCTGTTTCCTATCATACCTCCATTCACTTTTAAGACGTTCAATTATGAATGAATCTTTATTCGGTATTCCTATTTTTTTAAATAGCTATAACATGTCCCACTGCTGGGCAAAAGCCTCCCCTCTCTCTTTCCACGTGTCGTTTGGTATCCCTAGTAGTTCAGAAATATTCATCTTCTTCATAGTCGTATTCCTCATGGCTGACGGTCGTGGTCATTACGTGGAATTAAACACACACAACAACTTTCTTGGCATTATTAATGGAGTGGTTTGCCTTCTCCATTTCACACTCAAGATAATAATCAACCAGTGTGCAAGTTTCCTCACGATGTATTCTTTCACTGGAAATATATAAATGAAAAGAAAAGAAAAAATTGTTTATTTCCACCATAATTCAGATTACAACAGTTGTAATTAATAAGGGAGGGGGTGGACTGGAGCTTGAGCTAGGAAAATCCTGTGATTCAGGACTCCAGGACACTCGCTCACAGTAACATAGTGTGATCATTGGATATCAGGAGATAAATTTTGGTGGAAGTGGGGGACAGGGTTCGGATGCGTCGTTTTCGAGTATGCTTGTGTGGTCGTGTATTGTTTTAATTTTTATTTAGTTATTTATGCTTGGATCATACAATATGCATACGAGTTAAGGTTAAGTATGAGTGTTTGACTCTGTACGTGTCTCAAGAATTTTGTATGTAAAAATGTGAGTTAATTTCAAAGTTCAATTAGTTATAGCTGATAACATTGCTAGTAGTAGCTTAAATATTCGACTAGATTCCTGTTATACAGTCCGTTCAGTTCATTTCCGTAAGTTTTCCCGTTTGTACTGCGTGTATATACCCCTATTCTTTGTTAGCACAAAGTTGTTTAATAAAAAGACTGCACAGTTTTGGAAAAGCAATTTAGCCCAATTCTAGGAGCTCCGTTTCTATGTTTAGCTACACGAGTTGGGACTCTTATATGGGTGTTAGCAGGAGCCTTTATGACGCCAAATGTCACAATACTTTATTTTATTGAGAGCTTCTTTTTTAATTCAATAAATAATATGAAATATCTATGAAGACTAATAAAAGAAGTAAGCCGAAGCATGAACTCAACAATAATATAATAATAATAATAATAAATACATTTATTTTAGAAATCAAGATTCAATATTTTTTTAGTAATATTGTATTTGATGAACGAGAAAATCGCTATGTAAAATATTTTATGCCTCACTAGATAAAGAATTTTATTAGAAAGTAACTTTGTAGGGTAGTTGTGAAAATAATACAATCGGCCAATGTTTTCTCGTATATTGAGTCAAGTTACAACATAAAGGAGCATACACAATATCTTGAATTAAATGACTTTCACACTTGTATCGGATTTTTGTTAAAGTGGATTCCTAATTCAAGGTTTCGGAACGGACTACATAAGGGCTATCGCATTCCTTGCCTTCCCTAGGGTTTTACAGAGAGGACTACGTAAAGGCTATCGCTCTCTGGGACCCAGACTAACCGCTACTGAAAGACCACATAAAGGTTATCGTATCAGTGTCGGCTGCTGCTAGCTAAGTGAGCTTGGAGTGGCGCGTACGGCTTATAAAGGCGGTCCGTGGATGGTGCCGTGTGCAAACTTAAGACGTCATCATTGCGCGTCGAGCAGGACAAGATATATGAATATATAAAGATATGTGTGACAAGGAAAGTATTCGAGTTCGTGCGTTGTGCATGTTATTCTCGTTACAGTCTCCCCCTCTGGTACTCGTTGACGTCCCGTAAGAGTATCAGGATTATGAAGGTGTTTGCTTCCTTGGTCTTCCGCGTTTTTTAATAGGTAGACATGGAGCAGGAGTTTCATCATCTCTCTTTTCAAATTTTGTCAAAGCCGAAGAATGATATTTCCCGATTGGCTTTTCAGGTTCATTTGTATTAGCCACTTCGTAAATGGAATTGCCATATTTTTTAATTATATTATAAGGTCCGTCACGACGAGGGGCAAATTTTGCAGAAAATTGTTTATCTCGACTACTAATCGGATGTGTTTCTACTAAGACCAGGTCTCCGATATTGTATCCTGGGTCTGGTCGTCTTTTTGTATTTGCTCTATCTCTGTTAACATCTTGCATATTTTCGACGTTCTCTTTAGCAGTAATTAAATCTTTAGCAAGCTGTCTCAAATGTGGTGTAATTTCAGGTACAAAATTTTCTGTTTGTACGATATCACTAAAATTGTGAGAAACATCAAATGGTGTTCGTAATTCTCTTCCAAATGTTAAGTATGCTGCGGTGAAATTTGTACTTTGATTGTACGCTGTGTTCATTGAGAAGCGCACAGCAGGTAACATCTCGGGCCATTTATTATGTTTGTCTTGGACTAATATTGCCAATTGAGTTTTAAGGTCTTTGTTTTTTCTTTCAACAATATTAGGCTCAGGATGGTAGACAGGACTTAGAAATTGTTGTATGTCTAAACAAAAAGTTAATTGTTGCATTACGGCTGATATGAATTGGGTGCCATTATCACTTGAAATTCTACGAGGTAAGCCATATCGTAGTAATACTTCGTTTAATAAAATTAAAGCACATTGTTGTGCAGTTGCTTCTGTTATTGCAAATAGTTCAACCCAACGGGTAGCTGTATCTTCTATGATGTATATCCATTTTTCGCCTTTTGAACCTTGAGGTAAAGGCCCAAACAAGTCGATTGAGAGTACCTCAAATCTTTGATTGTTTGCAGTAGATTGAAATAGACCTACTGGTTTTTGATTTGTAGCTTTGTAGCGCTGACATTCTATACATGTTTTAACGTATTTTATAACATTCTTTCGTAAACCTTTCCAGTAGAAATTCTGTTCAATTCGTTTTACTGTTCTGTCTACACCTAAATGTCCAGCAATAGGTGCGTCGTGATATGATTTTAGTAAGCTATTGATTTCATGTTTTGGTATCACTAACTTAGCATGATCTTCTTCTTGGTCAGGAGTGAATCGATATAGTACTCCTTTATTTAATAAGTAGCCTCTTTTAGACCATTGTGCCAAATCTTCCTGGGTAGATTTATCCTCTAAGGCTTTTATGATTCGTAGTAGTTCATCATCCTTTTCTTGTTCTGCTCTTATATTGATTTCATTTCTTTTTGGTAAATCAAATTCTACAGTGCAGATTAAACATAATTCATTAGAATGTTCTTCTTCACATGGAGGCCTGGACAAAGTATCTGCTAAGACATTTGTCTTGCCTGGGCTGTATTTTATTTCTAAATTATAGGGTTGCAGTTGTAAAGCCCATCTAGCGAGACGACCGGTTGGTGATTTTAAATTAAGCAACCATCTTAAAGGTTGATGGTCGGTAATCGTTAAGAATTTTGTTCCCTCAATATATCCTCTGAATTGTTTTACTGCCCAAACAATGGCTAGTGCTTCCTTTTCAGTGACTGTGTAATTTTTTTCTGCTGATGTTAGTAGTCTACTTGCGTATTCGACAGGGTGTTCTTCTTTGCCCTCCCCCTGAAGTAAAGCTGCTCCAATAGCATAATTACTTGCGTCTGTTTTGATTATAAACGGTTGTTCGAAATTAGCTTGTTTAAGTATTGGTGTAGATGTTAATGCGTCTTTCAAGATTTCATAAGATTGTTTTTGTTCTTTATCCCATTTCCACAAAGCTTGTTTCTTTGTAAGACTGGTTAAGGGTCTTGCTTTTTCAGCAAAGTTCGCTATAAATCTTCTATACCATGATGCGGTTTGCAGGAATGAGATTAATTGTTTCAAATTTTTAGGTTCTGGTCTCTGGGTCAGGGCTGATACTTTCCCAATATCCGTCTTTATTCCTTCTGGTACTATCAAATGTCCCAAATACTTTATTTTTGAGCATCCGAACTTGCATTTTTTTCTATTAGCTCTTAGATTAAAATCTTGTAATTTTATAAATATTTCTCTCAAATCTTGTAAATGCTGGCGAAAAGTGTCAGATCTAATTATTAAATCATCCAAATACGCTAGTACGCATTGTGCCCTTAGTCCGTTTATGAATTTGTCCATCAATCTCTGAAAGGTTGCCGGTGCATTTCTTAGTCCGAACGGCATGCGTTTAAATTTGTACATACCAAATGGTGAAATAAACGCAGTCTTATCTTGGTCTTCAATGTTTAATCTTATTTGCCAAAATCCTGACTGTAAGTCTATTGTTGACATATAGGGCATAGCTTTGGCCTGGTGCAATAAATCGTCTATTCTGGGTAGGGGATATCTATCTGGTATTGTTATTTCATTTAATTTGCGAAAATCTATACAGACTCGGACATCATTATCTCCCTTTGGAACTAGAATGACAGGTGAACACCAAGGAGACTCACATTCCTCTATTATGTCATTACTTAACATTTCGTCTAATTTTACTCTAAGTTGTTGTTGCCTAGCGGGCGATAATCTATATGGTTTTACAACAACAGGTTCATGTTTACCTGTTTCTATTTTATGTTCTATGTATGGTGTGGCATCACCATTAGATGCAAAGATAATACTAAATTCTGACAATAGATTGTTAAACTGTTCCCTTTCATTATCATTTAATGAGTGACATTCGTCAGGTTTTAATGAAATGTCAATGGAATACAATTGAGTAGGATTTATTGGTACATATAATACACGGGGATCAATACAAGATGCACTATCTGCAGGTTCTCTTGGACGTTCTAGCCGTGGTGGTGTTTGCAGTTTGTGTAGGATCCATTTTGGTCTTTTGGCATCAGGGGGTGAATTTTCAGGACTTTTCAATGGAGATGGTGTTTCTGGCATAGGCGATACGACTGTGAGCTCATTTGCCCATTTTAAGAAATTTGACATTGTTTCTACTGATTCTGTAACGGCAGGATTTTTGAAAGTTAGAGCTTTAGCAGCAATAAGCGGTATGGTATCATTTCGAAGTTGTAAGAAGTTGTATGTTTGGGAGGGGTCGTCTATATAGTACCAAACTCGTTGTGGTAGATTGAGTACGATACCCGATGCTTCCAAGAAATCTATTCCCAGCAAAGTGCGATTTTCCGATGCTTCTGGTATCACCGAAAATGTCACTGGTCGCTCTCTTCCTCCTAATACTAAATTGACAGTAGTTAGCAGTAAGGTAGTAGTCTTAATAGTTCCATCTGCCAATGTAATGCTACTTGGGCGTTTTTCGAATTGTGTACCTTTTTGAAGGAGTTTTTTATATAGGTGGTTGCTAGCAATACTAGTTCGTGCCGCAGTGTCAATAAAAGCGTAGCCCGTTTCACCCTCCACGGTGATTTTTATTGTAGGAATTTTGGCTTGGGACTGCATAGTGCTTTGTATGGCATAAAATGCAACTGGTTTTGGGGGTGTTTCTTGGTTCTTACAATTATTACAATTGCTTCTAAAAACACCAATCTTTCCGCAACCATAGCACGTAATTTGTGGCTTAGGTTTATCTGTAGATGGTCCTTCAGCAATGTCTTCCTTCTTTTTCTCTGCTTTTTCTTTTGCTTCTATACGTAGTCTAGTGCGACATTCCTCCGCGAGATGGCCTCTCTTTTTACAGAAAGTGCAACGTTTTACTGACTTTGAGCCTGGTTCAGAATCAATTTCCTTTGCGTGTAAAGATTCCTGATGGCGTGCCTTTTCCATTAGATCAGAGAATGTTTTAATGTCGGATCGGGCAATTTTCTCTCGTAAATTTAATTTCAATAAACCATAAATCAGGTCAATTTGTTCATTTTCCTTGTGGCGTTTAACAGGTAGTTGTCCCAATAAGGCTCGTTTTCTACAGAGAAATGAATCTATAGGCTCGTCTCGTCCTTGAGAGCTCTTGAATATTTCCATGTATATGTCATGAGGCTGGCGAGTAGGTGCAAACGCGGCGCGTAAGTTTTTCAATGCAGTATTCCATGATTGTGTTACGGAACGTACTCCTTGCCACCAAGTACTTGCTGTATTTTTCAGAAGTAATGGCAACCCTGCTAATGCTTCTTCATCGGAAATTTGCTCAATTTGTTTATATATCTGTATTGCTGATATAAATTCTTCGACCTTGTTCCGATCCCTTTCTCCATCATAGCGCAGTGTGCAGCGAGTAAAATTTTTATGCGACATTTTACTTGTACACGGTATTCGACTGAGTAGCTCGGCGAACTGTTCTTGAGTGAGTGTAACCGGCGATGGTGACGACGTCGACATATTCCCAACTACCCACTCTTCTTTTAATTTAATCTTGTTTACGGTGTAGATTTTTTTTCGTTGGGCGCCAGATTGTAGGGTAGTTGTGAAAATAATACAATCGGCCAATGTTTTCTCGTATATTGAGTCAAGTTACAACATAAAGGAGCATACACAATATCTTGAATTAAATGACTTTCACACTTGTATCGGATTTTTGTTAAAGTGGATTCCTAATTCAAGGTTTCGGAACGGACTACATAAGGGCTATCGCATTCCTTGCCTTCCCTAGGGTTTTACAGAGAGGACTACGTAAAGGCTATCGCTCTCTGGGACCCAGACTAACCGCTACTGAAAGACCACATAAAGGTTATCGTATCAGTGTCGGCTGCTGCTAGCTAAGTGAGCTTGGAGTGGCGCGTACGGCTTATAAAGGCGGTCCGTGGATGGTGCCGTGTGCAAACTTAAGACGTCATCATTGCGCGTCGAGCAGGACAGGTATATGTGTGACAAGGAAAGTATTCGAGTTCGTGCGTTGTGCATGTTATTCTCGTTACAACTTAAGTTTTCTACAATACACAGTGCACAGTGGTCACAGTTGACCAAACGGATTTTGATGGCCACCATTTTCGATTTAGTCGACTGTGAATACATTATAGAACGGAACACTTCATAATTATTTCCAATAAAATCTTGCGTTTTTTCGCTAACCAATAAAATAGAATACAAGTTTATTTATTAGATAAATTAAAAAAATCCCCGACTTTCTATATTTCTTTCGCTACAACTTTTGAACGGCTGTATCGATTTTGATCAAACATATCTAAGAACCACCGCATTAAAATTGGCTAACAAATAAAAAAACCGCATCCAAATCGGTTCACCTGTTGATGAGATACGGCGCCACGTACATAGACAGAGTGGACAGACACACTTAGCGGTCAAACTTATAACAGTCTTTAGTTATAAAACCCGTCTTTTTTCGTCGGCGGTTAAAAATAAATCGCCTTAAAGAAGTTCCAAATAAATCAAGTGAACTGCCTCTGTGTGTGTCACAAGATGCATTCCACGGGATGCATAAATCAACAGGAGAACCGGGAGCTGGATGTCTGTAATTCATGTAGACTTTCAGAGCGGGACAGCAAATTCCGGAGAAGTCATATTATTTTTCGTTTCCTTCAAAAGCGATGGTGTAACCAGCCTCATCTTTTTTTTTATTTGATTCAAAACTTTTACAACAAGTACATTATAATAATGCTTTCCTTAAACCACGAAGGTTTATATGTTTGTATTAACATTTTTTACTTCATCAAAATTTTACTAGAATTACTAACACGTAATAAATCCATGGGCAATATAAATATTGATGTGTTATTTGAATATCATTCAGTCGACGTAAAATTACAGCCAAATGTTCTCAAAAATTTATTTTTCGTGGTTCCAAGGCGTCGTGACCCAACGTCCCTTTTTTTAAATAATTATATACGAGTACTTAAGTAACATCAAAACCTTTCAAAAGTGTTGGATCCATGTCCACAGGCAAGCGTCTCAAGAAATGTTCCGTGAAGCAAGTTAAATCTAATCTATGAAAACTATATATGATTCAGATTGATATACAAACTCATATGGCATGAGCAGGATACGAACCTGAGACCTTTCGATAAATAAATTAATACATTAGGACAAATCACACAGATTGAGCTAGCCCCAAAGTAAGTTCGAGACTTGTGTTATGGGATACTAACTCAACGATACTATATTTTATATCAAATACATATATAGATAAACATCCAAACAAAGACCCGGATCAATCAGAAAAATATCATTTCCCATCATGACCCGACCGGGGATCGAACCCGGGACCTCTCGGTTCAGTGGCAAGAACTTTACCACTGCGCCACTGAGGTCGTCAATGGCGTGCGTCTTAACCTTCTCTCAATGCGTGGTATTCTCGACCCCGTGTCTCATTGGACAGTCAATTCGGACATCACTGACACACCTGTCTAATGTTTGAATTTCACCCTAGCTACACGTAAGCTATGTCGATGTGAGCGCACTTCGCAAAGCTGTGATATTACTCACGGTGCAGATTGGAAGCGAGCGAAGCGTTCTGTTTAAAATTGATGGTAGCCGGAATTCACTTCGACGCTCCGCTGGTAAAGCTGAAGGCATTTTCCACAATGTACGCCAGTGGTTCTCACATTTTCCCTTGCATCTGTCGCGGTGGTTCCACGAATATATAAAGTCCTCTGCCGCGTTTGTCTGTCTGTCTGTATGTTCGCAATAAACTCAAAAACTACTATACAGATTTTCATGCGGTTTTCAGCAACAGATAGTGTGATTCCTGAGGAAGGTATAATTTATTAGGTTTTTACCGAGAGAAGCCGGGACGGGCTGATAGTATTGTTTATTTTTTTAATATGTAATACCAATTTTAATGCGATAGAGAATCTATTTTTATTTTATTGATTTTGCAGAGTCATATTATTACACATAATTTCATAACTCCATTATAAATATAAAATTCACAAATATAATATTAAATGATTCTTCTCAATCCTATAGACATTTCTTCCGGTAGACCCACAAAAGAGTACTTATTTAAAAATAAACGTTTTACGTTTTTAAAAGTCTTCCAAATTTTAGGGCACCGTCAAGTGCTCGCCTTTCAAAAGGGTTCCATCTTTAAAAAGGGTTGAGAACCACTGCTCTAGGCTATAACCGATACACGAATAAAGAGAAATTTCATTATTTTCACAGGCATCATACGAGGTCATACGAGGCACCAATGATCAATGGAAATCTCTCACAAATAACACTGAGAATTTAGCTTTCTGTTATTAGTACGCTGTTTCCAGGAACGTGTCCAATTTTCCGGAAACATTGCGAATAATACAGGAATCGTTTTCGGAAACGAAACACTACTATTTCCCGGGAACTGGAATGATGAACGTAATGGTATTGAGAGTTTGGGAAAAGGGCCAGAGATGGGTTTACGACAGGTTTACGCCCAGTATTTTAACCATCCATCCATGAATCCATTTATCGTCCGGTTTGCTTTGGATAAACACTGAAAACTGGTATTTTCCCAGTTTATCTCTAATGCCTCCGAATTACCAATCAATTTGGGAAGCTTAATGTGTTGTTGACTGTACCTATGCAATGTCTCAAAAACTGGTTGTTTTCTTAAAACTCTACTATTGAATTTGTGCATGGAATAGATTATATGCAAATTGACTTGGGTCATCAAACATCGGAATTAGTTCGGGAAATTACCTCGTCGAACAACGTTTACTATGTAAATGTGTCTAAATAATTTCGTTTAGCACCGTTGAGAGATTTGGTATTTATATATACAGATATATACTTATAGGGTGCATAGACATTAATAATATTAGTGTGTTAATATCTGTGTTAACAGACTTTTTGTATTTACTGTATCTAGTTCAGAAATCACACTATCTATTAGTGAAAACTGTACAAAAATCCATTCAGTAGTTTTTTTTTTTGTTAATCGCGTTCATACAGACAAACAGAAACAGACGTGACAGGGGATTACTTTTTATAATACGTAAGAATGAATTTTCCACGAATACTATCTAAATTTAATTAAGTTTCAGAGTTGAACGACCTGTAATAATCTAAACCCCAAGATCCGACTGCCAGTTCATAAGTTCACTAAACTGTGACTTAACTGAGATGCTCAATAAAGCCAAATGCTTCTCAGATGGAACAAATTAGAGTTAAGGCAGAAAATGTAATTCGATTTTAACTAACACCTTCTGTATTGCGTTGCTCTGGTGTTTGATTCCTTTTAATAATAACTTTATTCACCAAAAAGAAGTACAATAGTTTGAGAATCATTTTAGAAGGTAGATTTACAATTTATAAGTTAGTTGGACTGTGGACTCTGCACTAAGCGATGCTTGTATCGCAGCGTCCAGAACGTTTTACAATTTTTACATTACGATCTTTACATGTTCTTCGGATCGAAATAAACACAATTTGAAGTAACAGAAAAAAAACATCACGTTGCGATTAACTTAGACAAATTATATAGATAATTTTACATAGATAGATAGATAAAATCTTTTATTTCCATCACAAAAGACACAAACACAATACAAAAAAGGAATGAAAGACATAATTTACGATAAACTTAAGTAAAAATCGTGGCCGTATATTACAGTAATACAAATAGGCAGTAACACAGTGTGGTTTCTCAAAGAGTAAAAATACTTGTATTCGATTATACCGCCTTATGTAAATTAAAAAAAAAAAAAAAACAAAACGTCAAATATCAATCTGGCATTTTATTTTTTTCAATGTCATCCAAAAATATCACTAAGATATAAAGAAGTAGAGATACGTTTTCTCTTTTTATTGTTGGCTAAGTAAGTGGCCGATAGAAGTTGGTATTTTTATTTTATTTTTATTTCATTGCATGTTGATATTTTAAGACTGTGGAAAAGCACCAATGGAAACAAACCACAGTACGAGTAACGTATCGTCATTATTACCAGCACATGTGGCCATGCGAACACGGCACTGTTTTATCCTCGAATACACTTTATGAACGTTATTGCGAGTTGGATACCAATTAATTACTTACATTAAATAATTTTGGTTTTATAATATAGATATATAGTCAATAATTTGTGGTGAAAATGTATATCATTTGGGCAACTAAATTAGTATCTAACCCAAATTGTCTGCAGTTTTTTTTTTAATATTTCTTAATTGATTCTGGCATAGACTGAATAGCTTTCTGCGGGAGATTTATTGATATTCGTTGAAGTTGCCACTGCTCTGAGATTTGGCCAAGATTCAAATTTAAATGATTGTACAGTCGCCGACGTAAATGGGATGTAACATTTTATGCTATTTTATATTATAGCCAACTACCTATATTTTGTAGATGCTAAATCAGAAACTAGCGAAGTCGCTTCAATAGTCGTTAGTTTTATTTCTGTGCACTCAGCCATAAATAAACAACATTAATAAGTCGCACTATGACCGAGTCTATTTTCATGTTCCCTTGCATACATTTTCAGTTAAGTTCTTTCAAGAAACTTAACATCTGTGTTAGCGACTGTACACAAGCTAAAATTGGCATTTTCGAACTCATATAACCATAATAAGTTACCAACAAACTTCCAAAAAGTTGCGAGAAACGTGATCAAGGGAATGCGTTCCTCTACATTTTTGGGATAAAAATTAATATCCACAAACGAAATCCCGCAAACTTATCTCATTTTGATGGAATTAAATACTTGTCTGTGTCGTATGTTTATACTTTGGTCGTTGAAGAATATTTTTATTGCGTATTTTTTAATTTATTCTTGCTTTTCATTGACGGTCAATCTCCCACTGTTGGTCAAAAGCGTCCCGAAATTTGCTCCATCTAATTTTCATTCTTCTCTTTTTGTTACATTTTCATAAAGTAATTAAAAGAAATGATAATCCGTACATTAAACTAAAACTAATAAATAATAAGTTCTCTCTTTTATTTCTTATCAAATCTTCTTCTCGAGTCGATAAATGCCGATAAATTGTATTTATTTAGTAGTCACAGGAATGGCTTGTCACCAAAGTCTCCTAAGGTGTAGGAGAGCCGAGAATTTAATTGCTGCGCAGATAAAATCAAAACTTGTAAAGTGACCAATTAATTGACCATGACCAATTAATTCTAGATCTTCCTCTTTATTTGTTAGATTAGATATATAGCTGAAACTTCACTTATGTGGATACCGAATGATTCTACCGAATGTGGATACATGTGGGGAGAAGATTAGTGTGTTGTCGAACGCACCTACAAACTATAGTATACCTATAAAATAGATAAAATTATCTATACCAATTCAAAGTATGACATTTCTTGTAAGGAGAATTGCCTCCTTGATCCAGTTAAAGGGTCGCCTTTAATAACTAGGTACTTACGCAACGACGTAAAAACTAAAACATTCGCAAAAAAAAATGTTTTGTACAACATAAAACATTTCCTTCATTTCATCAAAAAAAGGTCTGCCACCGTATTTCTCGGGACACTAATTCCAAAATTGCTTACTCTCCATTTAACGTAACAAAAGGGGAAAGGACGAGCAATGGGGAATTTCTCTTTTTCAATTCTTATCACACTTTTTATTACAAACTAAGAAGTGCAAATAGCAAAAAAATCGAAGGTTTCCGTAGATGTGATTAAGGCTATCTGCCATTATCGGGAGAAATCCCTGAATCACCAGGGCCCGAAGGGTCTTCATTATTCTGTGTTTTAGGGCACAGGAGGTGGCGGAATTTAACCCAATCTAATAAATAAATAAATAAATAAATAATATATTAGGACAAATCACACAGATTGAGCTAGCCCCAAAGTAAGTTCGAGACTTGTGTTATGGGATACTAACTCAACGATACTATATTTTATAACAAATACATATATAGATAAACATCTAAGACCTGGGCCAATCAGAAAAAGATCATTTTCCATCATGACCCGACCGGGTATCGAACTCGGGACCTCTCGGTTCAGTAGCAAGAACCTTACCACTGCGCCGCCTAGGTCGTCAAATCTATAATTATATTGTAACAAAGACTCCATCTGCTTTATCTACGTTTCGGAATGACTTTTCCAACGGTGATAGATTAAACTGTGCGTAGTGCGACTTTGCGACTCCTCACTGCGAGTCGACTCGATTGTGAGATATACATAACAAAGTCGATAATCAGTCAATAAGTGCAAGTCCTTCATAATGCAGAATAAAGGTAATAAATAAAGAAATGCGATAAAACGTTCGATAAAACGTCTATTTAGTCTGTAGAGCAGTACCCTTATTTGTATCTGAACCTATTTTGCAAAAATATGTATACTTTTGCTGCTAACAAACAGATTTCAGAAAAACGTGGAAAAAGATAATGGAATACCCTAATAGTGGTAAAGTATTTATTGCACAAAGAAAACACACACAAAGAAAGCATATTACATAGGCGTATATTCGTTAACTCACAGATAGATTCATCTAAACTATTAATTAAAATCACATTCTATGTCTTACGCCAGCCAACACCAGTACGCGTAACAATGGGAATTTTCTCAGTAGACTTGCATTTTTACGTCTTTATATTATAACGACGTTCGCCC
Source organism: Plodia interpunctella (assembly GCF_027563975.2). Lineage (NCBI taxonomy): Eukaryota > Metazoa > Arthropoda > Insecta > Lepidoptera > Pyralidae > Plodia > Plodia interpunctella. The sequence goes on from NC_071295.1 coordinate 1,094,755, forward strand.
TGATCCTTGCTAACAAAGGTTCCATATTTTTATTTAGTCGACTAACAAACTGACGCGCGATGACGCTTCGAGAAATGGTTTAATATTTCAACTGAAATTGGACAATGTTGAAATAGTTTGTTTTTATTATTGTTAGGACAAATGATACTTTTGCACTTCCAGTTAATCATAAAACCTACATTATCAATGACGTGTTTGAAGAAAAGGCTTTGGTGAAGTTTGCTGCGCCGCTTCTTCTTCACCTGCGCTTTCGAAGTCGGCAGTAGACTTAGTTTATGTAATTTTTTGACGTCAATAAGTGATGTATATCTAAAATAAGTAGAAGTTTAATAAAGCGTAAAGTTAGTAAAGTTGAATAAAATTTTCAATAAAAGAACATTCGATGCATAAAATATTTACAAACCAGTTCAAGATAAATCTATATCACATTTTGTTTCTATTCTAAAATTTTCGATTGTTCATTCAATTTTCATTAAAAGTTTGATAATATTTGGTTTCCAAAATGACAGAATTATCTTCGAGAGCAATCAAAAGACCTGCCTGTTAATTGTGTCGGAGTTTTTGACTTGTCGAAATATGTCTGTACCTACAGTGAGAAGTCAATCTATAGCTACTATTAGGTATTATAAAGAGATAAGCGTTTGTGAGTTTGTATGTTTGAGGCTATCTCCGAAACTACCGAACCGATTTCAAAAATTCTTTCACCATTACAGAGGTACATTATCCAAGGTTGCTTATAGGCTATATTTTATCTCAAAATTCCCACGGGAGCGAAGCCCCGGGCAACATCTACTGTTAAGATAAATACACAATCTGATTCGTCCGATTGTCTGTCCGCCATCACCAGGCATCTCGTGAATCAATGATAACGTGTATTTAAATTTTCACAGATGACGAATAAATTGTCACTATAACAAATAATAAAAAACGGAATAAAATATATAAATCATTCATTCACAAGTTTTTGAGTTTTATTTTTCATCAATATCAGCCTGACAGAAGATTTTATAAAACAGTTTCCAATAACATAAAAATGGTTTCAATGTTTGTTCTGCATTTACCTCAAATTATATATTGAATTTTCTCACAGGAGAGCTGTTTCAACATCCTTTATTTACCTTCTATTAATTACCGCCGAGTAATATTCTCGTAGCTTCCTATGCTTCCTAATTAAATTGACCACACTTATAGTTACCCAAGAGTATAAATTATTTACAGGGAATCCCACGGTATCCATTGAATTTTGTGAAGTAGTTTCGAGTTTTGTAAAGATATTTAGATTTGAATTACCTGATTGTCTGATAAAAAGGTTCGAGATGTAACACTATTGCCAACTGGGAATACTCAAACAAACCAAATTCACATTGGAATAGGTCAAAATGTAACATTCAAATTCGTGTATCACGATTTTTTTATATTAGCTTTTAATTAATATGGAAGATAAAAACTTTATTCTATCATGAGTACAAGTTACAATGAGATTCGAGGGCATGAGATGAATCCGCATTAAGGCGTGTGGTCCCGCCCTAGAATAGGACCACTCCAAATATTCCCGTGGATGCGAAGCGATATGTCAAACAGCTGAAAAGCATTAATGCGTCAGCATCAGGCAGACGGCTGGCTGTTAAATCGTAGAGAAATCTTCGTGTAAAGGTTGATTTTTACGCGAACTCACAACTCACACGGCTTCACATTGTCGTCACAGTCACGAAAGTAACTCTCCACTATGTTGGAAACATACAAGAATAAGAGAGAGAGAGAGAGAGAGAGATAATTTCCTTGAAGTTACGACGTAAAATACAAAATTCGATAATGTCTCGCGATCCTGTCTGTCTTCAACGAAATCTGTTTTTAAATCGCATCTCCGCTCCGACTGCGCCATTTCAGTTATGACTGAATTATGAGAAAATTTCATCCTAGATCGTTTTGGTGGTTAAGTAGCTCTTGGACAGAGAAGGCGCATGAATTTATCTAGTACTTAGTTAAGACAATAAAGTCGAAACTTTCCCGCTACAAGCTTTCAAACTTGCATTGTATGAGTTACTGGTTGCTCCATGTAGCTTCACTTTAGGACAAAATACTCTATATGGTTGTATTCTTACTCTATTAATCTTCGAAACTAACGAACCAATTTCAAAAAATTATTCACCATTAGGAACATTATACAAGATTGCCATTCTGCCAATTCCCACGAGTGTGAACCTCTAGTAACCCGGGCAACCTCTAGTATAGATATAATTATGTAGAATAATATGAATAAGATTTCAACGCTTTCAGGGCATAAATGCCAAAAAAATCCACTTAGTATTTTACAGAAACTTGTGTAGCGAAAACAGTGATTCCCTATCATTATAGGGAAATCCTCAAGAAAGACAGAGCTACAGAATAAAACCACGAACACATTGCACTATTTGAAACGGAAAATGGTATGCACTAAGGCGTTGTACACACTACAGATGAAGAAAAAGAAATCAAAGGTACATCACTTTATGATTATATGATAAAGCTGTTCTATACGACTGAAAATAGACGACTTTGCCATCCCACGTGAAAGCTTAAGCCGTTTGAGTCCATACAGAAACGACACGTGACTTGTTGAAGACTCCAATGCCAGCTACACACTATCGGACAGATGCGAATGCACCTATACGAATGCACCTATATGCATATAGCGTAGATTGTATGCGAGTTTTTATTTAACGCAATAAATAACCAGCATTGTACTCCGGATCCGTCAAATTTTCGCGAACTTTATCGCGGTATATGGTTACAGACGATATCCAGCTATTGCACTTAAAAAAAATATATTTATTTATTTATTTACGATCGTTGATGTGTACCACCCCTGTTCCGCACATATTGCAGGCGTGCAGCTGTCGATAAAATCCATTTTATGTTTAGCGCCCGCCAGAAGAGTGTGCAGGTTTATAGGAATTGAGGTTTAATCGTAGCGTTATTATGTACGCCACTTTACTTACTCATTTCCTTTGAATTTTCCACTGGTCTAGCACGATTGTGTGGGCAAAGTTTTATTTTGCCGTATTTCTACTAATAAATCTTATAGCGCGCACCCAGTCGGTTCTTTAATAAATTTCTCGAATATTCCAAACGAGCTCTAAAACTATTTTGAAGGTGAAACCCCTATGAAGGGCTAATAATTCGAAAACCATACCGAAACGGGGGTTAGTTGCATCTATAACCGAAGAGGATGCACAAAGATAGCTCTCACTCGCTTCCTATAGACCTTTTAGGTCCATAGGAAGCGAGTGAGATTTGTCAGAATCGTGGCAAGTTGAAGTCACTATTCTCTGCCCACGTCCACGGAAAATAGGCGTGATAATATTCATGTATGTAAGAATTATTGAATTTTATGAATTATTTAATGTGTGTTATAAGTTTTAATTTAGTTCATTGGCATTAAAACTTATAACACACATGTATGCAAATTGCCACAATCATGGTAATGACATTTCTATAATTCCTTCAGGAACGATATAGCGACTCTCCTTTATGCAAAACTAGCTGTTGCCTGTGGCTTAGCTCGCGTAAATTTTCCGGGATGAAAGGTGTGGCCTTCTCCTTCGAACTACATGTATGCAAAATTTCAAGAAGATTGGTTGAGCGATAGAGCGTGAAGAGGTAACAAACAAACTTACTTTCGCGTTTATAATATTACTTGGGATTGTGATACGTGATTATCGGCTTCATGTATTACTAATACAAGACGAGAGAGAATATAAATAAAAATATATATAAGAGAATATAATAGCATGTAAAATTATACCAATTGTTTCGAAGCAAACAAAAGCCCATAAAACATTTCAGAATAAACTTCCGAACTGATATACTGGACATAACCGGCTGAAACCAGTTGAAACTGACAATATCCGGCCGCGGCCGGTCACGGACGCCATTTATAATGCCACGGTGTAATTAATTAGTGGAAACAACAATAACTTTTATTGTTACATTATTCACATTGGATTTATTGTTTAGATTATACATTCCAGTCATTGATTTACATTTGGATAGACACTGCATCTTCAAATAATATTATAAATTACTCTTTTTTACTTTATTTAATTCTCACTCTCATAACTGAGAGCATTTCCGTCGATTCGTCAGCTATCGGAGGAACTTACGCCAGCACACTATCGCCGAACTCGTACGACGCCTACGAGAAAGCATAAACATAGCATAGTTTATATGAGTATTTTTATTTACCACAATCAAAATCAAAATCCGCCAATTGTGGCCAGCCTTAGGCCACAAAGATTATTTACCGGATTTTATCAGTTTCATGAAGTGACATAAAAGACATTACCATCGTCTTTCCACACACTAATTGGTACATTAAATTCAAAGCTTATAATTACAAATGCTCGGATGGGTTCACAAATATTCATTGGTGTTTTTTCACCCATCCTTTCAACATTTCCAAATGACAAACATTTCCAGATCTAGCATGTTATTAATCTATGAGTTAGTACGTTCCGGCTTACGGTGGGCAAAATAAATCCACGTTTTCGTCTTAGCTAATGGCTATTAAAACTAAAGTTTAACAATGAACAATATCCTTTGTATTTTTGGGATGGAGATAAATAGCCACTTATACAGTATAATGGAATGTTTTACACTCTAAATAAGATTGCTCTCATTTTATGGTCTAACGAAAAAGTACTGTAACAACTGGGAAATTACGCCGTAATAGCTTAAGCTTATAAACAGTTCGGTGGGTGATTGGGATCGATATTCGGATCCCGAGTTCCGAATAGCCCACCACCAAAGTACTAGGGTGATTGGGACCGTTCCCAATTGCCCTAATAAACGTTTTAAGTAAACACATTTCTGTTCTATTATATTCCTAATATTGTATTTGAATATAAAACGGAATCAACATAAACATACAGATATAAGTGCCACCATTAATTTATATTAGACTAGCTGCGGGGCGTCGCTCCCGTGGGTAACTACATGTATGCAAAATTTCAAGAAGATTGGACGAGTAGATAGAGCTTGATGAGGTAATAAGTAAACAAACTTACTTTCGCATTTATAATATCAGTTGCGATTTTATTTATTTAAACGTTGGAAGAGATTAGCACATGAAAAAAGATACATCTGTGCTCAGCAGTGGACAGAAAAGGTCTAAAATGATGACGATTCAAACTTTATCACATAAAATACTATGTGTAAAAGCTAAGTGCATTATCTAACAGTCAACCAGGGAATATAATGCTATGTGGAAACAAAATCAATAAAATTATTCTGAACTAGATGTTCGGCGATGCCCGGCGCTTCGTTCCCGTTGGGATTTTGAGATAAAATATAGCCTATAGCAATCTTGGATAATGTACCTTTTTAATGGTGAAAGAATTATTGAAATCGGTTCAGTAGTTTCGGAGATTACCTCGAACATACAAGCTCACAAACGTTTACCTCTTTATAAGAATAGTATAACAATCTTGGATAATGTACCTTTCTAATACTGAACTAATTATTTAGTTCAGTATATTGTGGCTGCTAACGTCTACACGTCGAGATCTGCCATTTACCGGAATAATTGTATTTGTAATTAAGTAACAGTATAATACATTACCTACTATTATTATTAGAGAAATTTAATTGATATCAACAAGTCAAGTATTCAGCTTTATACCAGACTAACTGTTGCCCGCGGCTTCGTCCGACAAACGTATGTCACACTCCATTCCTCTTTGTCTACATTCCTTGACGTGAAAAAAGGAACATATAAACACACTTCACATATAAGTACCCTAATTGTTATTCTAGATTATATTCTACACGTGTATCAAATTTTAATACAATCCGCCCAGTAGATTTTGCGTGAAAGAGTAACAAACATACCCACACATATACATCCTCACAAACTTTCGTATTTATAATAATAGTATGAAGGATTAGTTACAAAGGAAATATGGACTATAGCTGTCACTTAGCAATAATGTAGGTTCTTACTAGTAAAAGAATTTTGTAAATCGATTGAGTGAGTAATATTTGTATAACAATATTTGTGTAAAAGCGGTCGTTCCGAAATACCGTTTAGGTATGAATTTTGTATGCAAATTCAAATTCAAATCATTTATTCAGAAATTAGACCTTCACAGGCACTTTTTCTCGTCAATCTTTATATTTATAGTTATTTCTCACAAGCTACAAACTACTGGCATTTCGGAACGACCACTGCTGAGAAGAAATGCCGAAAGAAACTCATTTGAACAGTGTTGGTCCCTATCATGCCAGATCGGGTTACCATTATTGTTTCTTACAATGTTTTTTTTTTCTTTCTAATAATATATAAAAGTACATAATGTACATAGTACATATGGAATATTACACACACATTATGTGGCTCCTAAGTTACTTTTTACACTGAAATTCCTAAGGAAGCAAAACTTTTGGGACTAATTTCTAAACAAACGAAAATAGATATTTATAATGAATAACAATATATCATAGAGAGAACAATACAATCTGAAGTAATTGGCCATTTGTGAGTGTATCACGGTATATTGGGCAAGCACACGTCAAGACAGCAGCTTTGCTTTGATCAGCGCCACTATCGATTTGTAACGATAAACGGAAACTCAAGGAAGGGCAAAAATACCTGGTCAAAATATATTAAATTGAGTATTGACCATTAAAATAAATAGACGGCCAATATTTTTTGGTATGTAATTTAAAAAGATTTTTTTTTTCATTTTTAACCCGCCGTATTTACCCGTGTGTATTTACTAAGTTAGATTATGTATGTTCGAGTGAAATCTTGCAACTTAATTTTGAAGCAGATATCTTCCATCGACTTAGCTAAAATTTTATATACAAGCTTAGTTTCAATGACAGCACATTTATTCAGTGCTGAATGTACGACCAGGATCGGCTTCCGACGAGGGAATTCCTCGACGATCATGAAATTATACACGTGGCTTTAGTTCTGATGGCAAAGCATTATTTTCATCATTGATAAGCAAGACCGGATGTTGTACCTGGATCGGCTCCCAACTAGGGAACTCGTCAATAACTTACTTACTACATGGACATGATTAAATAAAACAAGATCTTCCTGATGATAAAAAAGCGTCCCCATTTTTATTTTTTAAAACTTTACGTACAAAACTGTGCCGAGTCGGTCTGTTCGCGATAAACTCAAAAATCACTGCACGGATTTTCAAAGCGATTTTCACCAACAGACAGTGTGTGATTCTTAAGAAAATTTTAGGTCTATAATTTACTATGTGTTTAGCCGGGACACCCGCTAGTTTGGAATAAACTGCGTAAATATTGGGTATGCTTACCCACCGCTGCTCTATCCTCCAGATTTATTTCTCTGTTTGTCAATGGAACTGGCCTACATAGTGTTGACGTGAAAAATGACATGAGTCCATGAAACACGGAGTACACGAGCTGTCAGTAACACGAGCCAAAATATAAACAAGATGCTTAACTTGGAAGATGTTTGCTATGAGATATATTGGACATTCAGTTTGAGGAAATAGAATTTCCTGTTCTATTTGTAATGCTTCAATCTAAAAATCAATATCAATCAAAATTGAATATATTCAAATGTTTCGCTAAATGTTTGTATGACTTTGTCGAGATTTCGGGATTTAAATGCAACAGTGAGTTTGTTATTTCAAAAACAATTATTTCAAAATTATTTGTTTCTCAAAACATTACATACAATTATATTGAGATTTCATTTTAAGCAAAAATATGCTTGCGTTGGAATACCTCGCTCCTCTATCGTTCATTATTAGATATTAACTTAACACAATATGAACATAAAAGACAAATACAAAATTTATTACGTAAAATAAAATAAAATTATTCTTATTTCTCAAACAAGAAATTGCAAATTTAAACTATTACTTAGTTCACATCAGCCCTACGAACATATCTTGGGTTCAGTGACCGCTATGAATTAGTGGCCACCACTGATTAATATCTTTATTAATTACTGAACCGGTATACTATACCTTCCATCTCATCATAAACTTAACATTGTAGACAATCAGTAACAATGTATTCAAAGGAATACGAAGCTTGAGTATATATGTGGGCATATATATCCTTTTGACTATGTACATTATATGTACTTTTATATATTATTAGAAAGAAAAAAAAAAACATTGTAAGAAACAATAATGGTAAGCCGATCTGGCATGATAGGGACACTGTTCAAATGAGTTTCTTTCGGCATTTCTTCTCAGCAGTGGTCGTTCCGAAATGCCAGTAGTTTGTAGCTTGTGAGAAATAACTATAAATATAAAGATTGACGAGAAAAAGTGCCTGTGAAGGTCTAATTTCTGAATAAATGATTTGAATTTGAATTTTGAATTTGAATTTGAATATACTCAAGCTTCTTGATCTTGGTTATCTCATCATACTTTATCTACTCAATCGATCTTCACGAAATTTCTTACACATATAGTTAAGAGTACAGAAGGACATGGTCTGCTTTTCATTCCGGGAAAAGAAGATCAAGCGAAAGATATGGTAAGAGAGGAAGAAGGGACCCATGAATGCTAAGAGAGAGTTACATCAGGCAAATTAAAGTTTGATGGTGAATTTAAAACGGCATTTGAATTCGAAAAGTCTCAGGTTCGAATATTATTTAGCCACTGGTGTTTGTATACCATAATCTGACTCATGTATAATAGTTTTAATTGACCACCACTTGCTTCAGTGAAGGAAAAAATCGTTAAGTTCAAACCTTTCTCAGGAACCACACTATCTGTTGGTGAAAACCGCATGCAAATCCGTGCAGTAGTTTTTGAGTTTATCGGAACAAACAAACGCGGCAAAGGACTTGTTTTTATAATATATAAGGATATGTCTCCCCTGTCATATCTAATGTCACGTCTCGTGTTTCGCCACGTCTCCCATTCCTTAACATAAACTCATGACTTTGTTTTTTGGAGCGACTTAACACACGAGCATAAATCTAAGAACAACATTCTTGCATGTTGACTTAAACGCGGTTTATTTACACCGTCACATTTTTAATTTAACAGAAAACCGCAGTGCGATTAAAATAAATAAAAATGTGACGCGAGCATGTAACTAGGCAACGGTTTCATTTCAAAGGGTAAAAATATTAAGCTAAAAGCACACTTTCAAAAGTGGAGTTTGCGCATATCAGATCTGCTTTTCCGTGCTTTGATAAAACCACAAAGTTTCTGGCATTATCTCATCTGCCAAAAAAGACCTGACGGTTTCCAAAGCAGTCAAACAGCTGAGCCGATTTTGATCTAGTTTATTTGAAAGAGAATTTAATTGGAAAATGTGCGTTCAGATGCACATCACACTATCATTTCATGTCATCATTTCAGACCTTTTCTGTCCACTGCTGAGCACAGATCTATCTTCTTTCATGTGCTAATCTCTTCTAACGTTACTCGTCCAATCTCCTTGAAATTTTGCATACATGTAGTTACCCACGGGAGCGACGCCCCGCAGCTAGTCTAATATAAATTAATGGTGGCACTTATATCTGTATGTTTATGTTCTGTATTATCAGATCTGTTATATCTGTATGTTAAATTCTCTTCCAAATAAACTAGATCAAAATCGGTTCAGCCGTTTTGACTGCTACGACGCCACGGACACGTTATCTAACAATTAACATTCTATGTCGCGGTTAAAACAAAAATACTTTCAGTATTGTATAATATGTGGCTATGGTGTTTTCATTCTTGGGAATTTATGTATACCTATGCGTCGCTAATAGGCGCACATTTTTATTTGAAGTCTCATTGAGGAATCACACAACAATAGAGTGATCAGTACCACATTAAGAAACAAAATATTTTAAATAATCAAGACAAAACAATGCACATATTTGCAATTGTTTTCATCTTATCTTGACCACAACCACAATCTTTTCCAATCTTTTTAGGATTCCGCGGCTCGATAGTAAAAGGAAACTTGCTTATGGATCTAATTCCTTGAGATCTAATTGGACCCCTTATCACGTCCGCAAACCGACAACAAATGGTAGTAATTATCGAAAGATAACAGTCAATTGATTTTGGGTGATGAGGGATATGTCGTCTGGGTTGCCTTTAGTGATAAGTCGATAGAATAAGGAAAAATAACTAAAAACACTTCTGCGAAATCCTCAGGTAAATTGTAATAACGTTTCAAAATTTCAACGCCCTGTAATTTTACATTTTTTTTTTGTTTCAATCAAATATTTTTTTTATTATTTGAATCTGCAGGCCTACCATAAACTTTTACAAAATAATTCAAATGCATAGCAGTTCAATTTTGGAAACTGAAACAACTCGAATTAATATTAAAAATTACGGAACCCTAAAAATTAATATGATGGGTACGAATTTACGATGCAGATCAGTTTATGTCCTGAATGAACTGAATTGCATGGGAAATTGGTGACACGTTGTAAAACTTTTTCTCTTCATAATTTTCCATTCACTATAATCATTAACATGGGATTCCATCTGCGAATTGAAGTTAGCAGCATATGGAAACCCGCGCAGCTTTGGGCCGCTATTTTCAATTGATTGTATCTAAGTCCGGTCCAATCCTTTATGTCATCAAAATCACTATATCACACAGTTTAATACTATGGCTACAAATGGTGCCATTTGAAGGTATTTCCTTCATGACGTAACTCGTAGTGTTTTCTCGTTCGAATTTTTACCAATTTCCGCTTCATTTAGGTACAGAATAGATAGTTTTTTTTTTTTTCAAGTAGAAAAAATAATTGTTCTTCTTTTCAGCCTTACTCAACCAATTATTTGCTGCAGGCCTCCTCAGTTCTCATCACTCTTCCAGATTTTGGGCGGTTAAAATCGACTTGCTGTCTACTGCTGAACTATCTTTTTTATTTGTAACTAGCTATTGCCCGTGGCTACGCCCGCGTTTATTTGCCAAGATGACAGGAGATAGGGATCTCCTTCTCCATACTCAAACGACATGTATGCAAAATTTAGAACGAACGAGCGAACGAACGAAAGAACGAGCGGACGTACGAACGAGCGAACTAACGAACGAACTAGCGAACAAACGAGCGAATGAACGAGCGAACGCATGAACGACCGAGCGAGCGAACGAGCGCACGAGCGAGCGAGCTGGAGAGCGAGCTAACGAGCGAACGAAATTTACATTTGATTAAGACATTAATTTTTAAATTTTACTTTCGGGTGCCTACCGTTTTATAGAGATTATATAAATCGAGTTGTTGATAATAATTAACTGCCGTAACGTGTACGTACATGTATTTTCTCTTTGACTGTGGTTTAAATATTCAGTGCCTCCATTTAGAGACCTCTAAAATTATAGAGACCTCTAAAATTAGACTGGTTTTTACGCGATCAATTCTATTATAACGGTTTTATAATGAGTATACGGTCTGAGTGGCTGGTGACTTAAATGAATAAAATATAATTAAGTTTTATACAAAAAAAAATACACAAGCCTTTAGTCAGTATCAGAGAAGTATTATTGCATCATATTCCCACATAAAAACAATATGCCATTGCAGTAAACCGTTGAAGAGTTCCGTGGGCGGGAGCCGATCTTGCATTAGGTCACTTTAGGTATATTTATAATAATGCATTATTATCCAAACTACTTATTTTATTTATCTTCACCTGCAGTTTGCAAGTCGGCAGTGTGCTTAGTTTTATTTTAAGTACATTTTTGACGTCAATAAGTTATGTCTATAATCCGAAGTTGAATAAAAAATGTGAATTTGTTATAATAATATAATGTTGTATAATGTTTGAATATGAGTATGCTTCAAAATTAGGCTGCAAGTTGTTTTCCATGAAGCTACACAAGATAAATCAATAAAACCCTGTGTAATTACTTTCATATTATCTTTTAATGATTTCTCTAGCGCTGCAAACTGTCTAGTCCAGTCAAATATGTTGTTATAGAGGTCAATGTTGCCGTTAAATATTTATTTTGACGTATGTTAGGACTCGATAAGGATTTACGGGTATTCAGGAAAAATACGATATATATATATATATATATATAAATATATATATTTCTAAAAAAAAGATACAAAAAAGATATAAGTAGCACTTATGTCTGTTACAACATTCCGTAAACGCATCAAAGAGTTTATTGCGGCAAATTGAGGGCAATAAATTGAATTATTTTTAGTTTCATATTTATACTTTATATATATGTATATATATTCCATAGCTTCCATGTAATATATCTTTATTCCTTTTTTTACATTTTTTCCTGAGTCAGTATATGTTTAATCCTATTGTTTGCTGTTGTTTGTTTCTGTTTCCGTACATATTAACTTGTTTATTTTGCCACCTTACCTACTTTTGTACTTGGTTCCAGCTGAAAATCAGCGCCTTGGCTCGATACCACGGCACCATGCAGAGCTGGTCACCATTTCGGCTTACATATTGTATTCGATCTATATTCGTTACTCTTTTGTATGTTTGGATTTTATGTGTTTGCCGAATAAATGATTTCTTCCTTTCTTTCTTATTAGTTTAAAAGATTTCACTAGAAATTGCATGGTATTAATATAAAGAAGAAAAAAACAATTTACACATCAATAAAATTTACACATCATATGTTAATAAAATACATTTATGACTCCTTAAAAATGTAATGAAAAAAAAATAAAACTTATACCTAATAGATTAAGAGCTAATGTTCCATGAAACGATATTGTTAAGTACTAAAAATACCAATATACCAACTGTATACGAAGTGACATTACTTTTATTATCCCAGTCTACTTGCTATCCACCCAATCGGGACTTCAAAAAGTAAGAAACACCCCGGACATACCCACTAACTCTTGCAAAAAAATAATAAACAACATATCTTACACTTTCGAAACAATGTAAAACGAACTCTACATCATACATGTTAAGATTTACTTTTCTGTATCAGTGACGATGAGTTACGCGGCTGGATATGGACGATAATGTAAGGAAAGCAATCGGGCAGTCCACTATCGCGTATTAGGCTGTTCATTAAGTAGTGTACATGAGTTCTCGCTTACCGACTTGTCCTATATTGCTCATTTATATTTATGTACAGAAACGAGGTCAAAATCTTTAGTAATTTCTGTTTGAGATCTCTTAAATCTTACTTCCTACTAATAATATAAACGTGAAAGTTTGTAACGATGTATGTTTGTTACTCTGTCACGCAAAATCTATTGGACGGTTTGTTTCGAAATTTGGTACGCGAGTAGAATACAATCTGGAATAACACATAGGGTACTTTTTATCCCGAAATTCCCACGGGTGCGAAGTCCCGGGGCGCAGCTTGTCTAACATAGATGATTACAAATGCGTTTAAAAGATAAATATCTTTAATAATATGTAGGTATTTAATTATTGTCAGTAAATGTAAATATATCATGATTCTGTTTTATATGTCAGATTCAGAGTTCATTTATTTTTAAATATATTACGGCTTCGCCCGCGTGAATTTTCCACAGGAACATTTATTTTTCCGGGACGAAAGGTATCCTATGTCCTTCTCGGTACTTCAAACTTGTACTTATTCAAAATTTCAAGAAGATTGATGAGCAGTTGTTGCATGAAGAGCTAACAAATAAACTTACTTTCGCATTACATACATCCTAATATATATCCAGGACAGATGAAACTAAATATAAAAATCTACAATGATCTAATATTCCACATGACCTTAGTCTCACTGTAAGTGTAACGAAAATTCAATTTCACTTTACCCCACGGCCTCCACCTACAGCACCGAGTTTTCACGACTGAAAGCTGTTGACTTTGAGCCGGATCAGAATTTTGTATTCACGGAAATCAATTAAATTGACGTGTTCCTCGGCGCTGGGATCCTTCGCTCATTAATAAAAACTGCGCTATTCAACTTGTGCTGCTACTCTTTTAGTGTATAATTGTACTATGTGCAGCCAAGTTCAACGCCTACCAGACGTTTACTGAAATTCCTAGAACACATAAATCTACGTAACAGGCCATGAAAGAGCTGAATATTTCAAAAATATGGTGAGGTGATGCTAATAGCCACGTTTTCTCATTACACTAATTGGCGTTTAATTAATCGCGTAGCGTCTTAAAAAAATTGTTTTACAATTCGCTGCGATAATTTTATTTTCCAAAATTAAAAGTATGCAATTCGTTACGATATTTTTTTAGATACCATTTAATTATCTATACTATTATTTTAGAGAGGTTAGCGTTTGTGAGTTTGTGACCTTGTGACTTTGCATGTTTGAAACGGATAATCTCCGAAACTACCTAACCGATTTCAAAAATATTTTACCATTAGAAATGTACATTAACCAAGATTGGTATAGGTTTAAATTTTGTGATAAAATATAGATTTTATCACAAAATTTAAACGGGAGCGAAGCCCCGGGCAACAACTACTATTAAGGATAAATGAAAACAACTCAACAATAGAATAGAGCCTTCACAAACCAAAACACGGCACATTATTCATAGAAATGTAGATTATATAAGTGTACAGATAGTAAAATAATTATATATAAGTACTTACCTATGTATAATACAGTGATGAAAACATTCAAAAATTACACTTTTTCGATGAAAATACAATGTGAGACGTGAGCTCATCGTCATGTGCAGTATGTGCACAGTCAGCTAAAACCTATTTATTGAATTATAAGGAGCAGGTTCGTGTATTGGTTAGGCTATTTTTGAGATAATACTGTTTTCTCAATCACAACGTGTAAACTTTTACGCTTACTTAGTTCTGGGGTTGGCATTTTATTGATAAACGATTTTAATTGATTTTATAGATTAAATTAATATACATATATACGAATTTTATCTCTGCTATTTTATGATGCAGCAGATATTAAGGAGCCATTGTATTATCATTTGCCAAAAAAAAATGTAGACATATTTTGTATGCTATAGGTTATAGCAATTAAAATGAAATTTTAAAATTCTTCAGGTGTTTGAGCATTCAAATTTTTAATAAAAACATATAATGTTATGTTTTCCATATATCAGGTATATTCCCTAAGTTATTTATACGAATAATGGTAGCTCTGAAAACATAATTTCACTATTATCTAACATTGTTTAAAAATATTTTTTATTTATGGTAGGGGCGCCCAGTCAAAGCCGAAGCATTTATTTCAAAATTAGTCCTTGGACATAGGCACTTTTTCAGCTACAAACTACTAGCATTTCTGATTGCTGAGCGGAAATGCCCTTGCCCTTCATTGCTCTTTCTTTTTTATTTATATCAAAAATATACACAAAATAAACGGGATCAAACAAAAATCTGTCAGGCCTATCCCCCACAGGTTAGCCAGTCGCATCACGCGTCCAAAAAGATCCCTTGTTTGTTTCCATCCAGACATCTAATTTGCAGCGAAAACCGGCGGGATCCGGTTTATACTGAATATGGCCGCACCTTTCCGGCCCTTTGAAGATGATTGATTCTATCTTCTTGGGATCGATGCGTTTTTGATGATTCTGATCCTGATAGCTGACATATTGAAGGCTGACGTAAGTATCTATCTATATAGAATAGAATATTTTTCTATTCTTTATTTGAATATTCTCCACAACTCTCCAACGGCACGATATTAACCTGAAACTTATATGTATAAAGGAATGTTACCAATTCGCATGTGTGTAGATATTTCCTGACACCATGAGAAGTAAGACACATATTACAGAATTTAGTATACATACATATTAGGTTGTCAAACGTGGACTCTAGGTAAAAAGGATGAAATCAAGCTGTCCACACATCAAAGGATATTGGAAAGGAGTATATTGTGTGTTAGACTATTGGATAAAATTAGAAATAAAACTATAAGAGATAAAACGAAAATAACAGACGTCCTCGGAAAAATAAAATTAATTACTTAAGTGGAAATCGGCAGGACATATGGCGAACGATCGATAGGCCAAGAAACTACGATCGATACTACGGGCCAAGAAATTAACCGAATGGGTACCGAGGGAAGGAAAAAGAAACAGGGATAGACCAAAGAAAAGATGGGAAGATGTATCCAAGGAAAGATGTGGACCAGGGTGGAGGAGACGAGCCAGGGACAGAGAGCGTTGGAGGAAGCTGGAGGAGGCCTGCGCCAGAGAGGCGACTGTCACAAACTATTAAATGAGCACCAAACTAATATATATACTGCATGCAGGTAGTTAATATATTTAAATGAATTAAATAATAATACTTCACACAGAAGCGGTGGTGGTGTAATGGTTATGACGCCCGCCTGTGGATCGAAAGGTCCCAGTTTCGAATCCTACTCGTGCCACATGAGTTTGTATACCAATCGGAATCATGTATAGTAGTTTTCATCGACCACCTCTTGCTTCCGGTGAAGGAAAACATCGTGAGGAAACCTGCACACTGGTTGATTCTTATTAACTTGTGTGTGAAATGGAGAAGGCAATGGCAAACCACTCCATTAATAATGCCAAGAAAGTTGTTGTGTGTGTTTCATTCCACGTAATGACCACGACCGTCAGCCATGAGGAATACGACTATGAAGAGAAAATAATAATATAAAATAGTAAAATGAAAAATTCTTGTAATAAATTTTAATTATTCTATACTAAAATGTTTTGTAATAATATGATATTTTGTAATTTTGTGATAGAAATAAAGGCTATTTTTTTCATATATACAGGGTATCACGAAATATAAATATAAAATTCCTTAATGCGAAGTTTCATATTAATATAACACTTCTAAAATGGGGCTCGTAAGATATTCGTATGAGTGGATTGCAAAAAAAACTTTAATTTCACGATTTGCAAACATTTACAGTAAAAAATTCTTACATCAAGCTTTTTTCATATTAACATCAAATCGCGAGGTGAATATAATGATTCTTTCAGCAGAGTCATATTTCAAAGCTCTGGAACACACAAAAGCTTTCAGAAGTAAGCTTATCTCCTCTTATCGCCCATCGCGATATTAGTCAGGTATTTTTGAAATCTCTTAAGCCAGACAGTGAATTATGCTTTTACCATCGTGCGTCCAAATAATGGAGAAAAACGTCTGCGTCTTTGTAAAGATATTTGTCATGTACCTAATTGGGAGGTTACATATGTAAACTTCATTTTAAAAGTTTGTTTATTCATTTATTTGACGACCTCAGTGGCGCAGTGGTAAGGTTCTTGCCACTGAAACGAGAGGTATCTGGTGAATCGAACCAGTCGGGTCACGTTGGAAAATGATCTTTTTCTGATTGGCCCGGGTCTTGGATGTTTATCTATATATGTTTTTGTTATAAAATATAGTATCGTTGAGTTAGTATCCCATAACACAAGTCTCAAACTTACTAGCTAGCTCGATCTGCGTGATTTGTCATAATATTATTTATTTATTTGTATTACTAGCGCCCGTCTTGTCTTCGCTGGGTAAAAACATAATTAATACCCAAACTTTTGTAGACCTTAACTTTCCACTACCTTACGCAATATCTATTGGTAAATTGCATTAACTCCGTGTATAGTTTTTGAGTTTATAGCGAAAAGCATTTCATTTGCGAAAATAATCTTTAACATTTCCCTCTTTCGCGGGAAAACCGCGCAGTTTCAGGGCGAAATTAAGCATTATTTGCGTATTGCCTTTTACATGACAAAAAGCTCTTTACATGGCGAATACAATACAAAATAGGGTACATAATTTCAGACAATTGTTCGAATTTTCATTTCGGAACTCTTGCCTTTTATTTATAGGCAAATATGCCACATTCAACGGCAACAATATGGAGATACGCATGTGAGGAATTTTGAGCGACACTTACTTCGACCCGAGAAAAAAGTTGGTTAGGGCTGCCACTTTCAAAATGTTCTTCAAAGTCTTCGCTCAAAATATAAAGAATCAACTTAAACGAATTATTATCTAGCCGTTTAATAGCCGTTAAATATCAGATATTTTTTTCGAATGAAAGACTTAACTTTTGCGATAACTTTGCGATTTAGTAATCGCATACATACTAGTGAATTTAAACTGTTATCCAATTTTCAGGTTTTGGGCACGATATTTTCCTTCATACTTCACACATTGCAAATTACACATATTTCAAATTAGCATACAAATTCCAACGGAAGCGATGCCTGGCTAGCGTGCGTGTTTACATCAAAATATTGTTTATACCAACAAACAAATTTATTTGATTAACATACTTAGTTAACATTTGATCTTTTCAATGTATATCCCTTCTGTTTACGTGACGCTAAGTCAATATAATGACAAAACATAAGCGGTTTAGTTCACGCAATCGTGAACATATAACCGAAAATAATGATCGTACCTTTATGATGCCGAGCCACCGCTGGTAAAATTGCGGAACTTACTAGAACGGGATTTATTACTGTCATTTTAAAAGGAGTCACTCTCTATCCTTTTCTTTTACATCAGTAGATTAATACGTTTGTAACACATACTAAATATTAAGATACGGACGGTACCTTGCGTAGATCTTTTATAGGAAGTTGCAAGTTAATCTCAACACTTCTAAAAATATTCGTAACAGTAGATGCGATCACAGATGTTTAGAATTGTTAAACTTCACTTCCCATAAAAGATCTTCCCAATGAACAATGTATTTTATCACTCATGTTTGTAAGCATTTTGTTCCACCCTGTATAATCTTTGTTTACTACATTATCTGCTTTTATCGAGAAAAATCATAAGAGAACACGTTTCTTCTAATATTTATATTATAACTATTCGCCCCATCCCGGCTTCGCACGAGTTAAACCATAAAAAACATTTTTTATAGCATAGTTAGCAAACGAGCATTCAGGTCACCAGATGGTAAGCAAACAACGCAGTCCATGGACACCGGCAACCCGATACGGGTCACCGGTGCGTTGCCTTTTTAAGAAAGCGATAGACTGAATTCTCATTAAAATTCGTTATGTAGCTTTAAAGATCTAAACATACATAGGGACAGACAACGGAAGACAACTTTGTTTAATACTATGTAGTGATCATGAGTACTTAGGATTTTTCCTTGTATTTCTTCCTAGTAATCCCTAGTTTCCTAAATTTAGTGGCTATAATTTTCCTTACCCCCTTAAATAGTCTATTATGGTTCATAACAGACCATGAACAGCCCTGTCACTAGATAACCCGCAGTCGTAAAAACGCTTATTACATTGTATCCCTTACATGCAATGAATTAAGAAAAATAAGACAAAAGAAGTGACTAAGTTCAAATTCAAATTCAAAATTCTTTATTCAATTTAGGATGATATACATCACTTATTGACGTCAAAAAAATTACTTAAACTAAGTCTACTGCCGGCTTCCAAAGCGCAGGTGAAGAAGAAGCGGCGCAACAAACTTCACCGCAGCCTTTTCTCCAAGGACGTCAATTAACAAATATAGGTCTTATATATATATAAGATGCAACGAAAAGAATTCCTACTATTGTAATTAAAGCTATTTCTTGAATGTGTTAATTATATAACTGTAATAAGCCGTCAAATTTCCTACCAAAGTTTTTATTGTCGCCATGGAGATCTTGTGTCATTTAACGCTTGACAAAAAATCCATGTCCGTGCTGTAAACTGTTTAGGAGTTCCCTCGTTGGGACCCGATCCTGGGTGTACCATCAGGAGGTTATGTTTATCACAATCATGCATTGTCATGGAAACTGAAGCGACGTGGAATATTTCAATTCTATAGAACAACTGGAAGTGGGAGAAATCTATCTTGCAAGATTTGTTTACAGACAGACAAACAAACACCGGGACAGGTGAAGCTTAAAGCTGGTAAAAGTTATGTATATATAAATTGCACGATTATTAACAAATTATATTTAACTATGCAAACATAAACATTAAACAGATATGAAAATTAAATTATGATTGATAAATTATATTTAGGTTGACAATGTAAGTATATACATTAAACAGATATTTTAAATAGTTATAATATAAAAAGTATTTTTTTCAACCGATTGATCTATGAATTTAAATTGAATTGAGTCCGTAATTTACAATTTACTTACAAACATTTATTTTGAGTGCGACCTCCTCTCATCTATTCATGTAGCTGTGCCCGCCAGGGTCCACAAATATGTGTTTTTTTATATAATTTATAACACCACGTCAACTTTATGGTATGCAATAAAAATATCAAGTATTTTGGCGCTGTTGTGCGTCTATTCTTTATTCCCTTTTAAATTAATAATTACGTAAGCGGCGTTAAATTAACCATTGGAGGCATCATTATAAGTTTCTACTTTTTTAAACCTCAATCAGTGTTTCGATTATGTTAGAGACCTCAAAAAACTCACGTCGGATTCCGCGCGGATATGGCTAATTTCCATTCTGTAAAAATCTCTCGAACACTAGCGCTACACTTGCGGGCGCGTCGGCGAGTTGAACTAAACTCACTCCGGAATTTTGACAAATACGTATGGGATGACGTGCAAATTTGCATTCTGTAAGAAAAACGTCAAAAAAGTCACGAGTTTTTTGAAGGATCCACTAGCGCTAGCCAAGTGATTGCGGGGCGAGGTGGAACTCCCCCTTTGACAATGTCGAAATTCCGCCGCAGTACTCACATATATAAGTAGACACACGTTGTCCATGTACTATGTGGATAATGTTGATGGTTATACTTAAGTTATATATTGTTAACATATTGTTAACCCTACTAGTTTTAAGAGATTTGTTTTTCCGTTTATTAACCCAAATAAATAAATGTCTACATAACACCTTAAATCTACACATTTTACCAGCTATGGGTATGCAAAATTAATTAAATAATAATATATCTAAGTAAATCAAGTCCTTTTATGTACATATAGCCATGTCATTCATTCGTGATTACTTTTGAGTCTTATTCTAAATTCTGTGTTTGTATCGCACAAAGCTGCTCTCACATAAAAAGCTCCTTTAATCTTTTCTGGATGCTGTGAGCACACGTCATGGGAAACAATTATGTAAGCTCGAATTGTGATACGGAAAATGTGAGGGAAATGTACGAGATATTATTAACCGACTACGAAAAAAGATAAACTCGATTTGATGATGTTTTTCTTTTGTTTTTGTATATTGTTGTTTGTGTACTCAATCTCAAATAAATGCGAAAGTAAACTTGTTTTGTTTGTTACCTCTCCACGCGTTATCTACTCAACCAATTTTCTTGAATATTCACATATATACATCCCAGATAAAACTATTATTGTTTATCAACCATTGTGCCGGTTTTGCTAAGATGTTTTTCTTCACCGGTAGCAAGTGATGGTCTATGAAAACCACAATACATACACGAGCAAAATTGGTATACAAACGCATGTGGCACGAGAAGGATCCGAACCTTTCGATCACAGGTGGATGATTGATCTGAACGTTTAAATGAAATTTTTAAAAACAAACGGACAATTAGACATACTTTCGCATTAATATTAGTATGGAAATATGGATTAACTGTAATTGGTGAAACGGAAAGACAAATCGACTGTCGTCAGTGCATGATGAATTAGTCGTAATTTCTTATGACAATGATAAACGGAACGTGGCCTCTTATAAGCAAAGAATATCTACAGGAATTTTCGTAATAAATAAATAAATATGTTAGGACAACTCACACAGATTGAGCAAGCCCCAAAATAAGTTCTAGACTTGTGTTATGGGATACTAACTCAACGATACTATATTTTATAACATATACATATATAGATAAACATCCAAGACCCGAGCCAATCAGAAAAATATCATTTTCCACCATGACCCGACGGGGGACCGAACCCGGGACCTCTCGGTTCAAAGGCAAGCACTTTACCACTGCGCCACCGAGGATCAAAAGAGTGATCGTTCATAAGAAGTGTTTTGTCTGTGGTCTGAAAGCCCAACTTCTGGATATACTTGAGATTTATTAAACGTTCTTAAAAAATGTGATTTTGTGAATGCCAAATATAGGTTATGATGTTTTAATTCGAGCTCTCATTCCGGACTGAGGGCCCACTGTTTTGTCTGTTTCTGTCAATCTATGTCACATAATTATAAAGTGCGATAATGACAAAACATACTTCAGCTTAACTTATTCATGAATAATGGAATATTCTTATGATAAATCTATCTGCGCTCCGGGATTTCGCTCCCGTAGGAGTTTCGGGATAAAAAGGCTATTCTAGATTATATTCTACCTGTGTACAAAATTTGATATTAATCCGTCCGGTAGATTTTGTGTGAGAGTGTAACAAAGATAGTCATGTACATAACGATGTACAATATTAGTAACTAACTATAATATTAGTAAGTAGGATTAATAAGTTTATTAAAAACACGAGAACCTGAATGAATGACATTTATAGAAGCTTTTCTAAAAACGCACACTTAAAAGATTGAATAATTGAATGTATAAAGTGAAGCTCTCAATTTTATTAAACCGCCCACGAGTCAAAACGGATTAAATCCTGGCACACGAATCTTTCCTTCAATGCTCTCATGTAAGCTCGTATTGATAAAGATTTGTGTCCACTAGACACTATTTATATTACTGAACTAGCAGCGCGGCGAGGTTTCGATCACACGATCTATTAGTGAAAACCGTACAAAAATACGTTTGGTAGTTTATCCGGGCTCAACGAACTGAATCTAGGCCATTTAAAATATCATCAAGTCTATTTTATATTTTTGAAAATAATCTATATACACAAAACTCTAGCGTTACTGAGTGACTGACTGACAGACAACGCACAGCCGAAACTACTGGGCATAGAAAGCTAAAATTTGGTGTGTAGCTTCCTAGGACAGTGTAGGGGAGCACTAAGAATTGATTTCCTGAAATTCCCACGGGAAACGGATTTTTACTCACATACGAAGTTGTGGGCAAAAGCTAGTAAAATATTATAATAATAAATGAAAAAGTTCTGGAATCGAGCGGGAATTGAACCCGCGCCCCTGTCTATCCGGGACAGTGCCCTATCGAAACCATACCATACCGTTTTATATAAATTTATTCAATTTTATTACAAAAAAAAAACTGTAAATGACTAGCGCGCTATTTCTACCAGTCAACCTACAGAGTTGCGGGTAGTGTACAATTTAATACTATATTTTATTTCACTTATAGTACTGTTGTAAATACTTTTATTCTTTTAGTCTATACCATTAGATCAAGTTCTGTTCTTATGTAATAAATAATAACATAGAAACTTATATATAATATTAATATAATTATATATAAATACAACATAAACTAAGTCTAATCTTCGTAACCCAAATGTAAAGAAGGTCCAGTGGATAGCAATGCTTAGACCAATCGAACTGGTGCAGGTGTGAGGCAAGTATATTAATCTCGTTCCTTACTCCAATAGGGAACGAAGCACTTATTTATAGAAAAAAATGCCCGCTCGTAAGTTATTATGAAAAAAAACGGATCTTAACTCGTAACGGTAGAAATATATATAGGGACAAATAAAACAGATTAAGTTACCCCCAAAGTTCGAAACTTGTGTTATCGGATACTAACTCAACGAATATTCTATAAAATATACATATATAGATATACATCCAAGACTCAGGTCAATATGAAAAAGATCATTGTCCATCTTGACCTGAACGGGAATCGAACCCGGGACCTCCAGTGTAGCAGTCCGGCATGATGACCACGGAGGTCGTCAAAAGCTACAAAAAGAAACTTCAAAGCTACAAACCAAAAGAAATCTAGATTCTGAAGATGAATAAGATTGAGCAGGAATCCGCGGGTGAAAGCTAGTATTCTATAACATATAGAGTGTTATCACAATGGTCCTAATTATAATATTATTACAGGAAAAAGTACATATCCTATGGAAAATTCACTCACTAAACCTAGTTTAAAATAAACAATACCTACAAGGTACAGTGTCAATATTTCATGTGCATAAATAGACATATCTGCAACAAAATGAAAAACTCACAAGGACTATGTAAATATTTCGATTGGTTGCGTTAGCTTTGAAAGCTGTCTAGTAAAATTTTCTGATCCACTGAATTTCCATTCCATCGGCTATTCGTTGTGGTCGTTACGTTAGTCCATGACTACCGAATAACCGAATCCGTTATCCGACAAAAAACCGAAATCAAACCGGAACAAATTAAATAGGAACCAAGAGGCAATATGTTTATTGCATACCATTGAAGCTGTGGTGGTGTAATGGTTAAGACATCCTGCCTATTAACCGAAAGGTCCCAGGTTCGACTCATTGGTCTCAAGTCAGGAGCAAGCAATCACTCTCAGCAGCAAGCCATCACTCATCTTCAAGGGCATCTACAGGACCATCGCAGCCGACGCAACGTGCTTCCTAGTTCTGGCACCCGCAACTCTGTTCGACTTCACCGACGCCGACGCACCCAGCAACCTACGACTGAACGCGCGCACTCACCGGCGCGGCAGCCATGTAGGGACCGGTGCCAACAAGTCACATTCCGCTCACGACAGTCTCGACTCACCGCAGACTACGAGCTCAACCTACGCATCCCGACTCACTGGGACATCGAGTAACATGGCACACACGAGAAGCACAGACTGCACATTAAGACTTCATCAGACCTCCGGTCTTTACGAGTAATGTGGCGACATCTACCACGCCACATGCACAACGAAAAGCCGACCAAACACAACGAATAACAAGCCACACAAGTGATCCACGACATCTACAGACCATCTACAGGCCTTACGGTCGACTCTCTACTAGAAGCTAACAATCCTAGAACGCGCAGACATAAATACAACCTCCGACATGACACCGTCTGCCGCGTGCGGTTCCCCAGGCGTAACACCTTGCCTGGCGGGAAGATCTTCCCTTTGTGGCGGTCGAGCATAATCACCTAGCTCCCGCTACTCGTGCCACATGAGTTTGCATGCCAATCTGACTCATGTATATGCATTAGTTCTCGAAAACATCCACGACACAAGGAATCCTAGTGTCCAGAACTTACTAATGATTTTAGAACTAAGTAAATTTATTGAGCAAATAAAGATATAGTTATTCGATCCGGTTATTTTCTTAGATAACGGATCCGGCAGGGCGTACGCAGTGGACACAGGGCCAATCGGACGAATACGCGTGGTCGCATCATTTTTTGCTTTCTGAAATTTGCTGTTATTTACAAATTCTGACGATAAATGTGTGGTTATTTATAGTACAGAAGATTTTCTACTTTATTTTTATATGAAAATATAAACATATAAATAAATATATAGGCGACAAATCACACAGATTGAGCTAGCCCCAAAGTTCGAGACTCGAGTTATGGGATAATAACTCAATGATACTATATTCTATAACATATAGAATTAAACATCCAAGACCCAGGTTAATCTAAAAAAGTTAATTTTCCATCTTAATCTGACTGGAGATCGAACCCGGATCCCTTGTTGAGATCATCATCATAATATTATTTACTAGTGACTGGCAAAGAAAAAAGTGGAGTAAAAAAAGAACGCCTATACCCAGCAGTGGGTTTAAGTAGACTGGAAATAATGATGAAAAAAATTGCCAGAAATCCAATCCCCGGGCAACACCTAGTAGGTATAATATAATTATGATATGAACTTTGAGAGTAAATTAAATTGACATTTTTGCTTTGATTTGTTTAGCTTCTGCCCTCTATATTTGACGATCCGGACTTAAATTTTTTAAACTAAATGGTTTGATCCCTTTAACGTTATAATGAAATAATATAATTAAAAGGAAGTTGTTTTAAATTAATAACTTTTCTGTATCTATATAACGCTATCATGGCTACACGTTTTCTCATAGAAAAATCGCTGCAAGTTCGACGCAAAAAAACCCAATTTTATTCCTGAATTTGCGTAACTTTCCGTCTTTTTCGACGGAAAAAAAAAGCATCTGTCATTTCAAATTCGACACATCGTGTGTTCGTATGTATATCAAATGATGTGCTCGCGACAATCTCTATGAATCCTACACGTGACGGGAATCTTAGAGAAAGGTTTGCTCCGCCCAGGTCCTGGGAACTGATAATTCTAGTCTTTCTGTTTAATGTATCCTAAAAAAATATGATTTCTTTGTTTTGGACAAAAAATTTCAAGTAGTAAGTTGTATTTTGTCCTTGCCTGACATGCCAAATGTGCCGGTATCATATGAGCGACGTGTCTGAATGGGAATGGCACTGCAGCGTAACACGTTGTATCGAAAAAGTTGGGTCGTTTTGATTAGCCTTGTCTAATTAATCCCAGAAAAAATGATATCTTTGCTTATCCATGGTTTTGCGAGGGTTATGGTCGAAGCGGCGGTGGTGTAATGATTAAAGGTCTCAGGTTCGTATCCTACTCGTGCCATATGAGTTTGAGTACCAATCTGACTCATATATAGTAGTTTTCATAGACCACCAGACCACCACTTGCTTCCGGTGAGAGAAAACATCGTGAGGAAACCTGCACACTGGTTGACAGTTTAGTTCCCTAGTGTGTATGCGACTGTCTGCCACTAGATGGCGGTAAGTAGTCGTAAAAGTCATGCCTGATGCCATTAGGCGACTTGAATAAAATCTGAAACCAGTGTTAGC
Organism: Plodia interpunctella; assembly: GCF_027563975.2. Taxonomy (NCBI): domain Eukaryota; kingdom Metazoa; phylum Arthropoda; class Insecta; order Lepidoptera; family Pyralidae; genus Plodia; species Plodia interpunctella. Next base: position 1,121,277 of record NC_071295.1, read on the forward strand.
AATAACACACTCGATATGATGATAGTCCATGGTTTTGGACTAAAAATATCAGAAGTATTTTGTCCTTACACATGCCAAACGCGGGTCCTATTCTGAATCTCTCTCTCTCTCATTCTATCGTGTTTCCGGTTCCATCGCCGATGTTCCGACCCGCACTCAGGGGTCCGTAATTACAGTTGTTTACGACCGGCCCCCAGCCTAACGTCAACCCTCTTTGAGAATGCTGTTGTTGCTCATTTACTGTTAATACTTGATGGGATAAGAGTATATTGAACACTGTATAATTTAATATAAAAAAATCTGTAATTTTTCGAAGGGGTGCAATACTAGAGTCCCAAAAAGCTTACACTTTTCACTCTCCACTGATTCTGCATCATACTTATCTGATCACTAAATGATCCTCATCACGATAATGTAGTTACAACAGAGCCTGTCAACTCGATTGAACACGTATATCGCCAGAACGATTTCTTAATCGAGTTAAATTCGTATGTTTTTGTTTCCATAAACTAATTTTGTTCGTCTTCCCTGAGATTAGAGAGAAAAATAACATTTTTCATCATTTGGGAATCCCAAACAAAAATCAATAATAAAGATAAGACATAATATTATGTCTAGACACAGCTACCAAGTTGAGATAATGAGATAATTTATTACTTCGTCTCAATAGTTGTTCTTATAAAATATACTGGCCGTGGTGTAATGGATAAGATGAAGCGGTCGTGGTGTAATGGTTATAGACGCCCGCCTGTGGATCGAAAGGTCCCAGGTTCGAATCCTACTCGTGCCACATGAGTTTGTGTACCAATCTGACTCATTTATAGTAGTTTTTATCGACCACCACTTGCTCCCGGTGAAGGAAAACACCGTGAGGAAACCTGCACACTAGTTGATTATTAATGCCAAGAAAGTTGTTGTGTGTGTTTCATTCCACGTAATAACCACGATGAAAACGACTATGAAGAGATAAAATATACTAGCGACCGATGGCCTCGGCTTCGTACGGGTTACGTACAGATTGAGCTAGCCCCAAAGTAAGTTCGAGACTTGTGTTATGGGATACTAACTCAACTAAGTATATTTTATTTTATAACATATATACATACATAGACAAACATCCAAGATCCATGTCAATCTGTAAAACATCGCGGATCGAACCCGGGAACTCTAGATTTAGCAGGCCGGCTTGGATGACCATTAGGCCCGCCCAGAGGTCGTCAAAAAATATATTCATATTTTTGTTCATACACAGATATTCACATAGTCACAGAGAAACCGGGAGGACCAAGGAAAAAACGAGATATGGACAGAGTAACAGTGGATATTTTCATATTCTTCTTTTAAAATCAAAATATCAGACGAATTATTTCAACTATAGGTACGTACGCCCCCATTGAAAATTAATCATTTAGGTCATACGCGAGATAATAGAAATCTCAATTTATACTGCGTTACTAATTTGTAATTGTTATTGTCCATACGTATTGTATTAAAATTATTATAGTCATTAATTATTTAGTGAATAAAATTGATTCGTCTTAACCCACTTTAATTTTATATATATAGACAGATTTTTTAGACAGTAAAATCTGTTTCTTCTCCAAGACTCAACCAAAGGTCCGGCCATTTTGGTAAGAATTCATCAATTGGCTGGTCTTCAGAGCGTTTCGAGCGCAGCGTCCGCGCTTTCAACTACTTTGAAGTCATAACTAATTCTTGTCTCTAAAAAGCTTTTATTTAGCTTCACGCGTCCCGTCTGTACATTTGTCAATCTCCCTATAATCAAATCTTGCAAGTTAAACTTCATTATGTACTTTTATATATTATTAGAAAGAAAAGAAAAAAAAAATTTTTTGTAAGAAACAATAATGGTAAGCCGATCTGGCATGATAGGGACCAACACTGTTCAAATGAGTTTCTTTCGGCATTTCTTCTCAGCAGTGGTCGTTCCGAAATGCCAGTAGTTTCTAGCTTGTGAGAAATAACTATAAATTTAAAGATTGACGAGAAAAAGTGCCTGTGAAGGTCTAATTTCTGAATAAATGATTTGAATTTGAATTTTTGAATTTGAATTCATCTAGACATTTCAGCTTATCTTACAGAGTTCAAGTCTTCTACTTAAAAGCTTGTGTCAAAAATTACTTTTTGTAAAACACTTTTTTCAATGGGATAAAACGGTAAGCAGTGATTACTTACACCTGATGGTAAGTGATCACCGCTGCCTAGGAACAACTACAATATCAGAGGCATTACATAATCACTGCCTGTATTCAAGAAGTCGTAGACTCGCTTCATAACTTCTTTTTGTGTTTTACCATGCATTTACTTAACACAAATTTTAATTAATAATTTAATTAATTTAATTTTAGTAAATAGTTACTCCTAGCTATTCACCACGGCTCTGGCTATGGTAAAAAATATATTATAATGTTTTTATATCACCTCCAGATTCACCTTGCAGATTAACTAAAGGAACCTAGCCCATGTATGAGGACAAAGACAAAGATTATTTATTTGCAAAAATATGAGTTTAAATTTTTTTACAATGTTGTTGACTTCGAATATTTACCCATAAACGATACAAAATGTCACCAAAATCGATCCAGCAGTGTAATCTTGAAAGAGTAACGGGCGACAAGCCAATTATCACAAAATCAACTTAATTAACTGAATCCGTGCCATCGTTTCATTAATTCAAATTATTTTGTTTGTTTCAGAAAGAAATATGAATCGTTACGTATTCCTGATACTTTTCTGCGTTACGTATTCCTTCCAATATAGTCTTTCTAATCCACTAGGTCTAGAGAGGGCACTCAAACGCTTAAAAAAATTACGGAAAGAACTATCATCTCAATGCTACGGCGTTCCTCTTGGCACTAAGGAAGTTTTGACAGAAAATCTATACAAATTAGTACTTCCTGCGATACTTCTGAATGATGAAGTTTCTGTTCATGTTCAGGATGTACTATTAAGGGTCAATGTTGAAGGAAAACTGAACATTGTCAGACTACTACCATCTTTACTCAATGTAAGTCTTGCATCAGTTTCGAGAACAGGATCACAATTAGAAGTTCATGTCCCATTGAAGTCAAATGTGTCTTTGAATCTTAATTGCAATCTTGAAAGTGCAAATCCTTTTGCTGTTATGTTTATACGTGAAAATGCAACTGATGGATGATAATATGATGAATTGAAGAAGAATGATGAGAAATTATAGTGGATTCATGGATATGCTATAGTGGAACAATGAACTGACGATCTAAAAATCATGAAATTGTATTATATCCATTATTCACATGTTACGATTATAATGATAAAGAGGCAATGTTTGGATATACAGCGTTATTTCACCTTATAACGGAATTACAATTTTTCGAATTTTACGAGAAACATCTTACATTACTTTTTCTGTTTTGTATATATTATTAAACATGTTATCAAAAGTTTTTTGTTTTCTTCCATCATAAGAAGTCTCTCTATATCTTTTATCGTGTCACTCCTCAGTCTTCTGCATCCTTAGTTGTCAGATCATTGTCACGCATATCACCATCGTTGACGGCCTAGTCGCCAGTTGACCGCCCATAATAAGTATTATTTAGTTAGGAAAATACTTGAGTAAACATGTTTTATACAGAGCAGTAACGAACATATCATTGCTCATGTTTAACCTTTTCGAATGCAAACAAATTCAATGTTCGACGATCTGAGTAGGTACTTTAGAAACAAAATGTTATATAAATCTTCAATTATTGTTATAGAAAGTAAATCCAAATGAACTAGCTAGCTACTCCTTTACAGGCTATACAAGCTACAAAGCAATTCTTCTATTGTGTGGCTCTCGCTAGTACACAATGGACAATCTTTTGGAGATAATGTTTATCCTCTCTCGAAACTGTAGCAAAATTGCTTCCCACTTTTGTGAAGCCGTTCCAAATTTTCTTTTGTCAAAGAAATGAGAGTTTTTGTGGTTATTATTATGATTAAGTTTTTGATAGCCGAGTTGATTAAAAGAGGACCAATTTTCTTATTTTTTTACAATATTTACCAAATTAAAAATGAGTAACTAAAACTTATTATCTGATTTGAAGCTGTGATAATTCAGTTTATCGATATCAAATAGTTTGTTCAAAAATAAACATTTCAGGGTCATACTTGTGTACCCAGAACAAATCCCACTAATATTATAAAAGCAACTTTTGTGAGTTTTTATTATCATCTTAAGAATCATGTTTATATTATCATGAATCTACCAGTTGCAAACTTGCATTTTGAACTGAGATTTCAGCAGTTTCCCCTCGAAAGCGACTATTACGCGGGTGAAGCCGCTGGCAAAAGTTAGATGAGGAGTTGAATGAAGAACTAACAGATACAAGTTTTTGATGTGAGGTGCTCACTAGTCCGGTACTCAGGGGCCCCGGGTTAGCTGGCAAATATTTATACTAGTAATCTCAAGTATAATTGGTTTTGCATGACGTAATGTTTACTGAATACAGGGTGGTTTCAAATAACAGACAAAATTTATAGAACGCTAATCACAAGTAACAAAAAAAAACTACTTTCCATACTAACGCTGATCAGCTGATGGGCACATTAGCAAATTTGCATATCGATTAATTTGGCGGATATTCAAACGGTCATATATTTTTTGTAATTCTCTCGTTTATGAATACAAAAAAACATCATGCTATACATACTAAAGTAAATAAATAATAAATAAATAATAAATAATAATAATAAATATATCAGGACAAATCACACAGATTGAGCTAGCCCCAAAGTAAGTACGGGACTTGTGTTATGGGATACTAACTCAACGATACTATATTTTATAACAAATACATATATAGATAAACATCCAAGACTCGGGCCAATCAGAAAAAGATCATTTTCCATCATGACCCGACCGGGGATCGAACCCAGGACCTCTCGGTTAAGTGGCATTAACCTTACCACTGCGCCACCGAGGTCGTCTATGGGTATCTATGGGTGGTAATTACTCGATTGGCCAAAACTTACTGATTACTTATATTTATATTAGAGAAAACGGATTATGCTATCCATTCCTTACCAAGCTCATAATATTGACTTTTAATTAAGTCTGGCTTAATCTTCATTTTGACCGCCATTAATTAAAAATACCTAAACATCATAAAACGGATACTGACACACTCCATTTATCTATATTTGTATTCAAAACACGTTTATAGTTGAACTTTGATAACCTGCTGTTTGTCAGTAACATCAAGATATTTGCTAAGAACACACGTCCGAAAATGTTTCGCATTATAATCTTGCTAAGTTTGATTCACATGGTGATACCTAATGGGGATTGCAGAAGACACTCTTGCCATAGAAGTCACCATCATGATTCCAGACTACGCCATAGGGACAGGACCTTTGATCATCTGGCTAAGCAAGTGATAAACCTTGACAAGAAATCCAAAGAATTGTGCGTTGAAAACTCCAATGACAAAACAGTTGAAGACTACAGTGAAAATGATTATAAAATTACAGTAAATCTTGTTGATTATGAAGAAGAAAATATTACAGTGAAAACGAAATATCGCGCTTTGTATATTAATGCAGAGAAAGACGACGATGTATATTTTGAAGTAAGAATTGTGCCTGAAGTAGCTAATATATATAATGCTACATGGGATTATTCTGATGATAAACTAGAAATAACGTTCCCGTATAAAGAAAGAGAGGAATATTCAAGTGAAACCTGTACTTTAGTTATAGATGAAACTGTGAACATTGTGCAAAAATATTCCCCTAATTTAGATGTTAGAATGCGACCTGGGAAAAAATCGGTAAATGATCAAAATGAAGATGATAAAGTGAACAATGTCAAAAATTAACTAATTGATGCAAATGCATTGCTGGTTGTGTACTATTTGTTGAGTATATAATGTGATTTAGCAAAACACAGCAAATATAAAATTAAAATATGTCTAATTAAAATGTTTAATTTTATTTTATATCCTACTAATATTATAAATGCGAAAGTTTGTGAGGATGTGTGTGTGTGTGTGTGTACATACACACACACACGCATCCTACACACATACACACATGTGTATGTTTGTTACTCTTTCACGTTAAATTTACTGGACGGATTTTGATGAAATTTGGTACACGGGTATAATTTAACCTGGAATAACACACAGGGTACTTTTTATCCCGAAAATGTCACGGGAGCGAAGCCCCGGGGCGCAGCTAGTATTGTTATAAACGTAAAGCTGTGAATGCATAGAGTATTTGATGCAACATATTTTTAGATGCACTAGATTGACCATATTATTTAAATACCAAAGATTATCTCATTACGTATCTCGCTATTACGTATTTGCATGTGTTTGATGTTTGCTGCCAAAATTTTTGACAATTAACATACATTAATATTTGAACAGCACATATACTTCACGGAAATTCCCACGAGCAACTAGTGGGATAATTGGTATACTTAAATATTTGAATTGTTACTATTTTTACAACAAAATTTTGTTATGTATGTTTCTGAACCTTCTATATAATATATTACAAGCGATCACTGAAACTGAGACAGCTTAAGCACTATCTGTCGATACCAATGACCAATGGTGGCCACTACTACAGGTTTTAATCTTGCAATATTTTGTTACATTTATAAATAACTAGCTGCGCCCCGAGACTTCCCTTCCGAGATAATTTCGGGATAAAAAGTACTCTATGTTATTCCAGATTATATTCTACCCTTGTACCTAATTATAGAAAATCGGTCCAGTAGATTTTGCGTGAAAGAGTAACAAACACACATACATACACACAAACTTTTTATCAAGGATTATTGATAATAAGCATAATATATAAATAAAGATTTTATGGGCTTATTTTTAATTTTGCATTGCGAAACTCCTGCCAAAGCGCTGGTGAAGAAGCGCAACAAACTTCCCCGCAGCCTTTTCTCCAAGGACGTCGATTAACAAATATAAGTCTTAAGAATAAGGGTTTTATACGAGATACAGACCTATGGTAAGGGAATAATATATTCTGTATCTGTTGAAACAATGGCAGTTATCAATCTGGTCAGGCTATGTACATAAACAAATGATCCATCGCTTTATCTAACATTCTGAATAAACAATGACTTGTATAAATAGGAAATACCTAGATGCAATAGAATAGGAGATATTACATATTAACATAAATTAGTCAGTAAAAAGTGGATGCTGGGCTCTGACGCTCAAGGGCTGAGGATAGAACAGGAAAAAGATATAATATCACACTATCATATAACTTTTTTATATCACAACAATCTTTAACTTTATTACAAACTTTAATGACCTGACACTAATTGCAGTCTTCATTTCGAGTGTGATAATGCTAACACTTGTGTCAGAATTATTCGAGTCGCCTAAAGGCATCTGACATGATCTTTACGACATCTAGTGGCTGTTAGACGCATTACAAACTAGTGAACTTATGTTGTCAACTTGTTTTACAAACTCGTGAACTTAAGTTGTTGTAACCGAAAACATCGTGAGGAAACCTTAACAAGGTTTCCTGTCGATGTTTTCGGTCACCGGAAGCAAGTGGTGGTCAAAGAAATCTACTACATATCTGACTCATAGTCAGATTGGTATAAAAACTCATATAGCACGAGTAGGATTCGAACCTGCGACCTTTTCATTCTCACACGGCCGGTCTTAACCACTGGGCCACCACCGCTTCTCGCACTAATGTCAGTAACATAATATCTAAACACATATAAATCTAAGTAACAGTACTGGTGTACTAAGACACAAAAGAAACGTAGAATATGAATGCTCTAAGTCAAAGGTCGACATTATCTAATGTTTACTCATCAAGCAAGATAATAAAGGACAGTTTAACAAAACTTAAACACGTTTATTTCAGTATAAATAACTTAGTAGCTAACTGGCACGAACTCAACCTCATTCTTCAAATCAACAGCGTACGTTGTTGCTTCGACTGGTGGTTTGGATTGTATCTCGTTCGTTTCTATATCTCTGTTTTGGTCATTGTCACCTCTGTTTCCTACTTCAATGTTGTCATCATCAGTGTCGTCCTGTCCCATCTCCTCGCGACTGTGGTTCGGTGCTTCCGTCGTGGGCAACTCCGTTTCTGTTAGCTCAGTAACTGGTTTCGCTGTGGCGTCTTTATTGAGAGAGAACTGGATAGTTAAAACGTCTTTATCATAGCTCCAAGTTCCAGATAGATCGATACCATCCGGCAATGTCCTTACGTCTAGATAGCTTCTTTGATTCCCTTCAGCTGTCTTTTGTACAGCTTGAACCATAAGTACTCCTGTACGGGCTTTGACCGATATTTCTTCCTCTTTATATCCAGAGAGAGGTATTATGATCTTGTATTGGTCTCCATCGATACCTTCCCTGGAAACGCTGCTTGGAAAATGCTGGTAGAAATCTCTTAACATGTCATCCATCTGTTTCATTTCTGTTGCCAGTTGAGCCCAGAAGGCCCGCGTATCGAACTCGGTTTTGCCAAATCCTGGGTAATTAGGTGGAGGCGGACGTCTGAAACCAGGTCTGTATTGGAATTCTTCTGAAGATCCCGAATCGAATTCCCCGTGGTGATGGTGTCCATAATGAGGAGCTGCGCTGGCGGCAGCGATCACACATATAAAGAATAGGCTGTACATTTTGACGATGTCAAATAAAGACTGACGCTTGTATCGAAATGTCGGTCAATTTATAGGTTCAGACTAGGGTTATCAATTCGAAACGTTCTGGAGTCAGAGCTTACTCAGAGGTCATGTTGCTTCTAAGAATTTGCGATTGGATGTTTATAATAACTTGAGTCTTATTTCTTGGGTGATTGACAATAATTTTGCATATCAAGTGTTTAACGTTAGGCCATGCCCCGACACGAGAGTCGTATTCATCTCCCTCGTATCTTTAAGGAAATGAAGTTTATTTTTAAAACTATTTGTTGAATTTCTACTTAAGTTCCTAACTATTTTCGTTATCAGAATTTTTTGTTTTTGTTTGGCGAAGTCTAGTTTTGAACGTGGTATCAGAAAAGGGTAATTATTATTCCATATATAGAAAGTTATTTCGTTTCTTCTGGAATTAGTTTACGGGTGTAATACTTCTAGTATCAAACCACACAAGCTTGAGCTACGTATTGAGCTCCACGACGCAGCAAATTGCAGGTCCAACGTTCTCCATAATTCCCTATAGGTTTTGACACTCGTTAACATACGTCGAAACTTGGAAAAAAAAAAACAAAATGGACGGAAAGTGTTTTAATTTACTGTTCCTGAGCTAAAAGGCGAGCACCTAATCCATTAGACCACATAATATAAGTTAAAATTAAAAAAATAATAGAATTATCGTATTGTGTTTGTTGATGACGTCATTATTTACGTCTGTATGATGATTCATTACTTCTTAGTAGAGTTAACTAATGACCAATGGATAAGTAATTAGTATTATGACATCATAACATTTTATAATAAAAGAACCTCAAAGTACCTATACACTTTCTTATAATCTGAATAACTAGTTGTTCGCCGTTAACTTAGACATAGCGAATTAAGAATTTCGTGAGGACAATTTTGTAAAAACTCATCGAAAATAAATTTTTGACCGTAAATGAAAACCGATTTTGTTGCTTCACAAACTTGAAATTCTATTGACATATATTGAAAAGATCCTACATATCTTTTAAATTTCATCAAAATCAGACCAAGAATGGTTCGAAAGTTATCGCCTTACAAACATAAATGCATCAATACATACATACATACACACACATCCATACAAATAATATATCTGACTCAAGTTGATTGTGTGCATCGGAGACGCAGTATAAAGTTAGTGTGGGCCGTTGAGTGGCGTCCATTTATTGTTACTGTTGTCCACTATCTCGGTAAGACCCGGGGCTTTGAGGCGTCACAGCCAAGGGTGCGTCCAGGAACAAGCTCAGATGAGGGATATAGTTTCGAAATGTATTGATGATCCTTTCAGAAATGTATTGATGATCCTTTCAGAAATGTATTGATGATCCTTTCAGAAATGTATTGATGATCCTTTCAGATATGTATTGATGATCCTTTCAGAAATGTATTGATGATCCTTTCAGAAATGTATTGATGATCCTTTCAGAAATGTATTGATGATCCTTTCAGAAATGTATTGATGATACTTTCAAAAATGTATTGATGATCCTTTCAGAAATGTATTGATGATCCTTTCAGAAATGTATTGATGATCCTTTCAGAAATGTATTGATGATCCTTTCAGAAATGTATTGATGATACTTTCAGAAATGTATTGATGATACTTTCAGAAATGTATTGATGATCCTTTCAGAAATGTATTGATGATACTTTCAGAAATGTATTGATGATCCTTTCAGAAATGTATTGATGATACTTTCAGAAATGTATTGATGATCCTTTCAGAAATGTATTGATGATTCTTTCAGAAATGTATTGATGATCCTTTCAGAAATGTATTGATGATACTTTCAGAAATGTATTGATGATCCTTTCAGAAATGTATTGATGATACTTTCAGAAATGTATTGATGATCCTTTCAGAAATGTATTGATGATACTTTCAGAAATGTATTGATGATACTTTCAGAAATGTATTGATGATACTTTCAGAAATGTATTGATGATCCTTTCAGAAATGTATTGATGATACTTTCAGAAATGTATTGATGATACTTTCAGAAATGTATTGATGATACTTTCAGACATGTATTGATGATCCTTTCAGAAAATTCACACGACTATATAAAACCCCAGCGATCATTAACACAGTTTGATGGAGTACCGTTGGAGCAAACAATGAGGATTATTGGAAAACGTCGGTGATAGATTGCATATTGCGACGAGATTGCATTAATGCAGTGTTTGAATTGCATTGTCTAGTCTAGGAGCTATGTGTAAAATGTTTATTTTTACTTATAAATAGGTCCTGTTTCACCATATTCTGATAAAATATCTTTTATAAATGCGAAAGTTTGTGAAGATGATGTATGTGTGTATGTTTGTTCGTTTATTGCGACCGAAATGAGCGAGGTCTACAATTCTACTTGAGGCAAAAATAGATTTTTGCGTGACAAACATACATACATACAGTATGTATGTTTGTCACGCGATAAATTTTCGAACGTTCCATTAAAAACGAACCAACGCGCTGGTTCGATTTTGATGAAATTTAAATGGTATGTAGGGTCTGCCAATAGAATTTTTAAGTTCGTGGGGGTAACAAAATCGGCTAAGCCGTTTTTGAAATATTCACAATTTTGTAAAAAAATATAGTGTTCCCGAGGTCTAAATTCGTGGCGAACAACTAGTAATAAAACCATTTCAATTCTAATATACATATTTATCCTATGGAAGTAATATCTAATTATATGTATGGTAAGTACATGTTTGTTTGTTTTAACGAGTTTATCTTTAGAACCTTGATCAACTGACAAGTCAGTTAAATAAATAAGTATTAGATATTTCTCGAAACAATTTCATGAATTTGTTTATAGTGATATTTATTTTATCCATAATAATTTATCTGAAACTTCTAAGAAAAATATAACACAGTTGAGTAAACACAGATCTACTCAAAACACAGTGACACATATAGGTGCGTAGGCACTTATACAGTTGTTTATGAAGGAGACTTCAGAAAAAAGTATTTATTCCCATTGAGGATTGACGTCAAACAGGAATGAATGAATGAACAGACGGCTGGTTATAAAAACCATGGAATTCAAACTCAAATCATTTATTCAGAAATTAGACCTTCACAGGCACTTTTTCTCGTCAATTTTTATATTTATAGTTATTTCTCACAAGCAACAAACTACTGGCATTTCGGAACAACCACTGCTGAGAAGAAATGCCGAAAGAAACTCATTTGAACAGTGTTGGTCCCTATCATGCCAGATCGACTTACCATTATTGTTTCTTACAATGCTTTTTTTCTAATAATATATAAAAGTACATAATGTACATAGTCAAAAGGTATATCAAAACAGGTTATGATTGTGATCCGAGTGCTGATTATAATATATATATATATATATATATATATATATATATATATATATATATATATATATATATATATATATATATATATATATATATATATCGATGTGAAACACAATTAACTTACATGAAAATATATGAGAAACGAGATGACCAGTTCCCTCTGGCAGCACCCGTTCACGAGTTGACGCATGGGACAGCCATCGCGTAGCTCAACCATAATAGAGGGAACCTCACGAGCCGGCACACGACGCCACTACCAGATTGACCATTTGAAATTTTAGAATTAGTAGGTACTCCGTTTAAAACTGAATTGAATCTTCGAATGAGGACATTGATTCCCGTTGCAAAACTGGATGTTTATCAACAAGTCTAGACCATTCTACTTGCAAAAGCAAAGAAAATGTAGTTCATTAAAAGTCCGTTTTCTTTACTTTCTTGACAGACTGTGAGGTTTATTTTTATCCTCTGACCCCGGGTTTCGCGGCGTCACAGCCCAAAGTACAACCGGGAACACGCAAAGATGAAAGAAAGAAAACTGAAACTGCAGAAGAATTTAATGGTAATTAGTGAAATATTATTTTTCTACAAATTATGCTAACTAAACTAAGTTTATTGTCATTGTTACCTATATCCAAATCAAAAGGTCGTATCGTGATTAGTTGATTTCATAAACGCTCCCACACGGCACCCTCATCCGTCGACGGATCGACGCAGAATAAAGTCTACGTTAATGCACGTCATTGTCAAAAACAACGGAGCAAAACGGAGTGGTAACGTGCTAGGTACGACGCAACGGAGCGACGCGACCGACGACGGGGCCAGGCTCTAGAAAACTTGTTGAAGAGACATCTAGCGGTGTAATCCAGAACGTGCAAATAACATGAAAATCTTGATGCTTTTAGCACGAACGTGTCCTATTTCTGCCAGCTCCGTACTGTCGCCGAACTAAGACATATGCCGACGCGAATGCGTGAACCTTGCGCAATTAGTATGAATGCTTTTATCGACCGCAATGAAAAACCAGCCATGTATACCGAATCCGCCAAAGTTTGGCAAACTGTTCGACGACTGGAGCCGCATTCTATTGTAAATTTCTTTACCTAGACAACAGTAGTACCTCCCTCCATATCCGAAATACCACCAAAATGTAGGTTTTCGCCGGACTTGGCGGATTCGGCATACATTGCTGGTCCTTCATTGCGGTAAATAAAAGCTCTCGCTCTCATACAAACTGCACATGTTCATTCACTCGCGTCGCCAAGTTCTGCAAGTGTAGTGTAGTCGGTAACAAAAATTGACTAGCTATTAATTTCCACTTTTACATGAACAAAAAAATATTTTTTATATTATTATTTTATTATTATTATTTTATATTAATATATATATTATTATTTTTTTGGGCTATCCTAGTCATCCTTACTAATTATGAATGTAGGTAATTAGCTACTTGACTGGGCATAACATAAAATGTATAGGTATTAATTAAATGTCACATGAATTGATCTTTTTTTTTGTACTACTAAGTAGGCAAACAGTCGATTACGAGAATTTATATTACAAATGCTTTTTGACTGCAAAATCCATGACGTCACTATTATAGGTAATTTTGTTTTTGACATTAGAAAAAACATCCTGATTTGTCTAATTGGAAAGTAAGTAGCCAATTAAAGAATAAGAAGCAATTAAATTCAAGAAGCGTACTTTTCAGTGAAGGTTTTTAGAATCAGAACGAAGCAAAAGGTACCTATAAATAAAATTTGAAACAATTGTGACTAGAATGTCATTTATTTAGGTAGGTATTATATACCTAAGTAATTACTGGTAAGTACATTTGATTATAAGTAATCATACCAAAACAATCAAGCATAATACAATTATCAATAGGCATTCAATAGGAATGTAAATTGTAAATACACGAAACCTTAAAAATAACATCACTTCCACTGAATACTATCACTTCAACCTTGCTCCTCTTGACCAACATGTTCAACTTGCTTCCTCACTGGCCCAGTCTGCACAATAGGCACGATCCTTTCATTCTCCGCCTTCGGGGGAGCCTTCAAAGGAGCTGTGATGGTAAGAACTCCGTCGGAAGATAACTTCGACACAACGGTATCCGGGTCAATCCCGTCCGGCAAGGGATACTTTCTGGAGAAACTCCTTGATATATAACCATGTTCATCTTGCCTCTCTTCGTGTTTTGCGTCGATCACTAAATAACCATCAATAGTTTTCACTGAAATTTCTTCGGGCGCAAAATGCTGAACGTCTAAATTCACTTGGAATTTGTCTTTCTCTAATTTGATGGTTGATCCAGCGTCATTAGCGGCTGCTTTAAGGTCCCTCCAGTTTCTGAAGTAGTCTGGTCCTGATTGGGGAATAGCCACTATGGTTAGGTAGTCATTTGGTGTTAGTCCTAGACCGAAATGTTGGTCTAACAGCTGGCTTCGCGGTCTTGCACGTTCCGCTTCTAAGTAAAATGGATATCTGAACATTTCCAAGGCTTTTCTCTTCTTAATTGACGATAACACCAATGATTTCACAAATTCTTTCTTTGTTGACAAGAAATGCCGGTTCGCAACGTAAGTAAGTAGATACTTGTAGTGCGCTTACCAAGTCACTTTGCTTTCGTATGAATGAATGATTTCGAGGTATAGGCGAGCGCGAGTTTTATTTGCCAATAGCGACATCTGTCAGCGACGGGAAACATCGAGTCTTTTCTAGAAAGAGCGCGATGACTAACATTGCGCATGCTCGACTCTTCGAGGGATTTTATTGATTAGTGTGGCGCGCCAGGTGTTGATAATATTTTCTAAGTCTTTTTTTTTAATATATTCAGCAGTGGTCATAACGGGGCTGCGATGATGATATTGTTCCAGTAGACATAATAGATGATGTAAAAAAATCTTTTAGTGATTATAAAATTACATTGGCATTAAATGAATTTAAAGACTTAGTAAATAAAGTAACTTTTTGTGGAAAAAAATGGAAAATAATAGTTAATTTTTTAAAAGTTTATTTTTTAAAAGTTTATAAAGATTTTATTAGTCAAAATTGCTACTAAAAAAAACTAAGAAACGGTTGTAAAAACAAGCTTATAAAAAGCAATTTGAAAAGCTTCTCTGAAGGATGAAGGTCTGTAATATGCACTACAGTTTGGTTCTATTTGCGAACTCAACCTTACCAAAATGATACAATTTAATTAGTCCTAAAAGTTTATCGATTTTCCTATTTTTACCAAAATGTCTTCTCATCTTGTATATTAAAACAGGCGTTGTACCTAATTTCCAACACGATGTAATATGATTTCAACTAATTCAACATGGAAAATGGAAGTTTGATGGTGAATTTGTAGAAGCTATTTAGGACTAGAAGCGAAAGAAAAACTGGAACGTGCCATCTTCCTCCTCCCGTGCACATTGTAAGAATCAATCAAGGGAAAGGTTTATATACTGAAGATTATTTTCATTATACCATACAGCCAATCTTGACCTTTAAGTTTAGAAACTCAAGGTTCTGTCTACTCCGTAAGGGATATGGACGTGACTTTGTAAATCTATATACTAACATTAAAATATCTAATCACCAAAATATATTGCACTATAAAACATAACCTTAATGTTCAACACACCTGCTTTGCAAGTAGTATCGCTACTCGACACCAGGATGCGCTAGTGGTAATACAGAAGTTTCTGGAATAAATTTGTTCTAGTCATTACTTTAGTAATAATAGACCATCAATTAAAAAATAAATTTGTTTATATACTAATAACTGCATTGTTAACGCTGATATTATTACATGAACCAAAATAAATTATTTCAGTGTTAAAACCAGTTTTAAAATATCCTTCACTAGATGGCGGGGCGAGTTAATAAAGTTATTTTTACACTTTTGTTTGTTTATATTGAAGTTTATATCGTGTTTTGACAATTACATATAATATCTTTAGATTTATTTCGTGAATTGTGTTATTTTCCTTCTTTATGTTTGAATATCCTTGAAGCTCTGTCTACAGTAACTTGAGATTTTGAGATCTTCAAGTTTTGAAAGTACCTATAGTAAAAACATCATTTAAACACTTACGGCGGGAATTTAATAAGCTGTCTCCGAACTAAGACAGATGCCGACGCAAATTCGTGAACATTGCATGTATGAGTGCTTTTATTTACTGCTATGAAAGATCAGAAATGTATATTGAATTCCCCAAAGGTCGGCAACTATTTGGTCATATCGCTATAATTATATCTAGCTAAACTACTTTGAAATTACCATTATACACTTCGGCGTTACATCCACTAGTTGCTGCACGTTCACGGTAGCTAATGTTTGATCCCGAATATCTTCTAAATTTCATCATAATCGTCCCTGCGATTTAGCCGTGAAAGCGCGATAACCAGACAGTGAAGACAGATTTTCGCATTTATAATATTAAGTATGGATATACGAATTATAAATAGGTACCTAGCTAATTACAAAAATGTAAATTTAATGTGTGTTATTTTTTGTTGTTGATCTATGGTGATAAATGCACTCTTTGCCCGTGGTACAGTTTAGTTATCCAGGTTAACCGGACTACGATAAAATAATATTTTCCATAGTTGATGAGATCTCCCTCCACGTCTGATTTCAACTCTGCATGTTCGAAAAGGAAAAGAAATATATTAAAAAATATAAGTATTTTAAAATATTTTACATAGTAACTCAAAGAGTTTCAATTGCGATATCTGGCTGTAAAGAAAGTAGAAAGAACACATTTTTTTCTCTATTTACCTGCGCGGTATGTCATGGGCATATATCAAGCACTGAAAACAGGAGAAACCGATAGACTGTCTTTTCCGTGTGTTATTTTCGAACCTTAAAAAATGTCGCTTATACCTCTTTTAATGGAGTTGAACCGACCTTCGCGTATACAGGACCAGCACTTCGCCTTAGCATTGACTCCTGAAGACATGTTGACTATAGTTGTTCCTCAATCGAATCGTGAGTACTATCGTCCTTGGCACCAACTGTCCAACGCTTTAAAAGACGTAGGATCTACAATTAGAAACGACAAGAGGAAGTTCCAAATCAATCTAGACGTTCAGCATTTCTCGCCTGAAGAAATATCTGTGAAGACTGCCAATGGTTTTCTTGTAATTGAGGGTCAACACGGGGAGAAGAGAGATGAGCATGGTTGGGTTTCCCGTAAGTTTAGAAGGCGATATGAATTGCCTGAAGGCTGTAACTTGGAAGCTGTTGAATCTCGTTTGTCATCGGATGGAGTTTTGTCTGTGACTGCTCCACTAGAGTGCGCTAAGGCAGACGAAAGAATCGTTCCCATCATACAAACTGGGCCATTAAGAACCCAACTTGGGGGTCAGAAAGCGAATATTGGCGATGGCGAACCGGTAGAAAAGGATCCTATTGAAAATGGTCAGTAACCCGGCATTGATCCACTGTCATTACTATCTCTAAATTAAACTGAAGGATGCAATCATTTATTGTCTTCAAGTATGACTAATACACCAAATAGTTGAATAATACACACGCGGTTCAGGTAATATGAATTTTGAGCAGGTACATTGTAATAAAATTTGAGCAAGTAAATGCAAATTATATTTTATTTTATTTATTTATTAATTTAAGCGAACCCATGGCCCATTAAAATAAATTTTCAGTGATAGATTTATATTATATGTATATCGTGTGATATTGTCATCATTTGTATTATTTATAGCTCCCAAACCGGCAGATAGGTTTATGCCCGGGCTGGAACTGAAAGAAAACGTTTTTGCCCTATGTGATCTCATAAATCTCTGACTACCTACCAGCATAGGTACCATAGTAGGGTAGAAAATGCAAAATAGAAATATGAAATTGTAACAAGGCGATGATAAGGCGAGTAAAATCTATAGCTACCTTCAAATAGAAAATGTTTTATGGAATTTTAGTTCATATCTTGTAATTGCAAATTATTATTAGTTTGTTTACTAAAGATACATAAAAGGTAATAAAGAATAAAACAAGCATAACATTTTAAAACAGGATTTATTACATAGACGGTAAATTATAGCACATTATAGCACAGATAATAATCAGCAAAAATAATCAGTCTTTAAAAAAATACTATTTACAATGCACATTTCACTTCTGCTCTGCATTTTCAACTATTTCTGGAGATCCAATCTGTTTTTGTATAGGTCCTGTATGTGTTATTGGCACTATACGTTCCCCAGTGGACGGTAAAGCTAAAACTTTCGGCGCAGTGACTGTCAAAATACCATCAGAAGATAATTTAGACTCCACTGTATCCGGCAAGCATCCTTGTGGTAATACGTACTTTCTCACGAATTGCCTTGAAATATATCCGTGGTCATCTCTCTTCTCTTCGTGTTTCCCTTCAATGACAACTTGGCCGTTGAGAACTTTGACGTTTATTTCTTCTGGTGAAAAATGCTGCACATCCACATTCACTTGGAACTTCTCGTCATCAGCAGTGATGTTTGTGCTGACATCGTTGAGTGCGAGATGGTTCATAGCCGCAGATATCTGTTCTATAGGTCGCATGAGTCTCCCCAGTGGTCTGAAGGCATTGTCCCAGCCTCTCAAATATTGTGGCTCGCTGAAGTTTCGCGCCAAAGAAAATGGTGAATATCCGAAAAACTCATCTGGTCTGAAGAATTCCCTCTCCATGAAACGGAAAGGTCTTTCCAAATCGTAAAAATATGGCAACAGCGACATTTTTGCGTGATCACTTTGGTTTTCGTTCACTTCTCCTAGTTTTCTCACTTGTTATATCGTTATTATGACTGACGGGATGCGCACTCTGTTTGCTTATATAAGGCCGAGTTGTAATAGCGCCACCTACTAGGAACTTCGCGAACAATGTAGAATGGATTCTAGAATTTGCGCGCTCTTTGCGCCTATTTCTCTCCGTCTTTCGAAATACTTTCTATGGAAACTGGCGCCATCTCACGGTGAATAGCCAGAACGAAATTAAAGCTATTTCTGGATGTATCTAGATTTTTCGAAGACTGGCCTTGATTGGCCTTTGTTGTACATAGGTACATACAAATCATACAAATATTGTATGTAGAAGTAAGTACCTAGGCGATTATGCAATTTCGAGGGTTCATACATGACATAAATCTTTGATAGATTAGATTGGTTATTTTGTATTTGCCGTTTTTTATATGCCGAAATATGTCTTATTTAATATTTTAATTACCTATAATTATCACTTAATTGCAGAAAAAAATGAACATCAGTTGAGAATCACTTCAAACGAATCTTTATAAAGTGAATAGGTAATGTATCTTCATTCTTCATTGCTATGTGAAAATTAAAATTACTTTCGAAAAAAATATTTTTTGAACGAAGTAGGTACTTAATTTTAATGCACCTGGGTGTGTAAAAGTAGACTAAAAGTGTGTTTAGGTAGTTTACCTGGCCTAGGGAGAACAATAGGTATAAGTTTATGCAGAGGTAAGTTGGCATAAGATGTCCATTTGGTATTCATTCTTATTATATTTGATAGATTTAGGTACCTATGTAACTACATTGTATTAAATTGATTAGTTTTAAATATTCCCTTGATCTTATTTTAAGCCTTATTTTGTAGCACTACTTGCACTGCAATCAATAGAAAATATTAAGTAATTAATTAATGAAGCTATTGACTTTACTATCGTAAATGAGCAGTTATGTACCATATCAATAGTATATAAAGAATGTTCAGTTTATTCCCGCTAATATCCCAAATAATATTATAAATGCGAAAGTAAGTTTGTTTTTTACCTCTTCACGCGTTATTTACTAGACCGATTGTTATGAACTCTGGTACACGGGTAGAAAACAACCTGGAATAGCACATAGGGTACTTTTTATCCCTAAATTCCTACGGGAGCGAAGGCCCGGGGCGCAGCTAGTTAGGTATAAAGGCGAAAGGCAAAACATACGAAAATCAATGTTTGTTACTTCTATACACGTTCAAACGGATGGGTCATTTTTATAAAACTTGATATTGAGGTAGCTGATACTTTGGATTAACATATAGAGAATTTTTTATACCTCTTTAGGTAGCGATTCCCTTAGGTTTTGATCAATGTCTGAGTCATGGCGCTAGTATATAAAGTAGATGACGCTAGTGTGCAAACAATTAAGAACGTAAGTATTGTTTTTTACGATTAAATAATTAAAACTATTAATAAATCGCGGACTTTTTGAACAAATCCTACCTGAATCGCATACTTTCGGGATAAAAAGTGTATATTAATCCAAGCAGGAGGTACCTCAATACCAAATTTCATAAAAAATTTGCCTAGCCGTTCGAGCGTAACAAACATACAAAATTGCGCCTTAATTATATTAGTAGAAAGTGGGATTTTCTAATCTCCCTGTTATTTTCTCAGCCATTGACCGTCGCGGCCCAGGGTCCGGGAAAGTGGGATTTAGTATGTACCTATATTTATATAAATAACTCGCTAGTTTAACTATTAAACTACATCCCGTATGTTTGTTTATAATTAAATGTGAAGTCAATAGTTTATCGACATGCTCACAGTTACATCGTTGTTATAAACGGATGGACCTATTGTGATAAGCTCGAGCTAAAATGGAGGTGTTTTTGTGGACTTTTGTAGCGTTTTCTGTTGTATTGAACCGGTAAGTATTTTTATAATTGAATGATACAGAAAACTACTCCCTCATTCTCGCGTGTTCTCGGCAACATTCAAAGCTGAGACGCCCCGAAGCCCAGGGTTCAAATCAACAATTGAATTTTGAAGTGGCTATGCTTTTATTACCGGTTGCCTGCCTGGCGTCAACCCTCTTTGTGGATGCTAATATGACTATAAGCTATTAAGGCCTTCGTACGACATCAAGGGGAGGATTTTGAGTGGTCCTATTCTAGGGCGGGACCACACGCCACACATGCAGAGAACTACATTATACCCATACTTCCATAACAATTTTATAAATGCGAAAGTACCGTCCATTTGTGCCGCTTTCATGGCTAAATCGCTGGACCAATTTTGATGAAATTTCGTAGCCGTAAAATCGTTCAAACATTGGCTTTTTTTTCAAAAAAACCCGCTCTTATGGGGGGAGGGTAAAAGTTTACATGAAATTCATGTTTGTTGCGCTTTCGCAGAAATTTTCACGCGGGCGAAACCGCAGGCACAAGGTAGTAAGAAATAAAATCTTAGCTTAAGATTTTTGAAGTGAACACTTCTTTAGCGTCCTTGTGCATTTTTTGTGAAGGGTGAAAATATTAAACTCGCGTCAGGACACGTGACCCTGACGAAAATTCGTAAGATGTTATGCACAACGTTAAAATTCAAGTTTTCACTTCTGCCGGCACTCCCGGAGTGCAACCCGGGAGGTTTTTTTTTCCTGTTTACCATGATTTTTCAGTGTGACTGGCAGCCACGTTCCTGAGAACTCCGGAGTGTGCTTCCCACGGGGATTCGCATTCGGCGTCGCCACTGCCTCTTATCAGATAGAAGGCGCTTGGAATATATCAGGTACAGTCGGCTCCAAAAGTTCAGTCACACATTTGAAACTTATTCCTTAGAAATACCATAATATAATATTTTACCTCTGCACTTCTGTTTCTACTGTTTCTACTAATATTATAAATCCGAAATGTACCTATGTTTGTTACCATAGATAAAAGACATAGGTATATTTTGGTAAAATTTGTGTGAGAGGGCTCACACAAATTTTTACGCTACACGGGTACAATATAACCCGGAATACTTCATAGGTAGGATACTTTTTATTCCGTAATTCTCACGGGAGCAAATTCCTAGCTGGCAGCTAGTTTAACCTAATTTCAACCATAACAATAGCAACATAAAATCTATATTTAAGCAACTTTTTATTTTTCCCAGGCAAAGGTGAAAGCATTTGGGACCGCTACACTCACGCGCATCCTGAGCGAGTGTTCGACCACAATAATGGTGACGTGGCCGCCGACTCCTACCACCAGTGGCGAGAGGACGTGGCTCTCCTCAAACACCTGGGTGTTAGCTTCTACAGGTTCTCTATATCGTGGTCCAGGATACTGCCTAGCGGGTTTAGCAAGTAAGGAAGTTAGATTTGTTTTTTTTTATTAAAACAGCTATGAAGTATTAGTTGATTGTTGGTTGCCAAACAAACAATAGTTTTACAAAATGTTAGTTTTCATATCAAAAAGCCATATGTAATATCGATAGTGCTATCGACAAAACTATCACTGTAATATGTAATGACTGTCAGTGTATATCAGTAGTGTTGGTAGCGAAGATCAGTCTATCGATAGTAAGTATTTAGTATTATCACAGATTTTAATATACTTCCAGTAGTAGTAGTAGTATTGTCATAATTTATCAACCAAAAACTCAAAAACGATCGATAGTATCGATCATTAATATCGATAGTTTGCCAATTATCGTGCAGTGTGCGGGTTTCCACACGCTGTTTACCATTATCGGAAGCAAGTGGCAATTTAGGGAAATTATTTATTTCGCTTACATGAGTGAGATTGGTGTACAAACTCATGAGCGACGTGCAGAATTCAGCCTTAACAACATATTTCCTAATAAATGTATTTTTAGATGCTCCTATAAGTGTGTCGAATATGAAGAAAAAAATATCCTAAGATGTGGATGCAAATATATTTTAATTTCAGTGAAGTCAACGAAGACGGAATAAAATACTACGCGGAGCTGATATCAGCGTTAGAGAGCAATAATATAGCACCAGTGGTGACCATGTACCACTGGGACCTGCCTCAGCCGCTGCAAGACCTCGGCGGGTGGACCAACCCCATAATGGCTGATTACTTCGTTGATTACGCTACAGTCTGTATTTTAGAACCTTTTCTTAGTTTTCCACATACTTTTAATGACTCCAGAAGAAAAAGAAATGATTGACGACGTAAAGCTAAGTTTGATATAAAACGAAAGAGAAAGATATAGTTGTCTAAGTATGTGTAGTGAGATGGAGAGTCTCCTTCAAAATTATTTCCGCGCAGGTCATGAGGTGGTTAATATTGAATTGTATATTATAGAAGTATTTCCTTGAGCAACTATCGTCTATGTGCTATGCATCTGTCAAAACGTTTGAAGCTGATAAGGGGACTGACTCGAGTTCATCTCAATTATTCCATGTGCGCAGTGCGAAATTGCTATTTACATCTTACCGCCGCGTCGATTCGCAATAAGACGCAGCGAATCAATCACAGTGCGCCATTGTGACGCAACGACAACCACACCGCAGTGTGGTTGGTTCGCTTTGTTTCACTTCGAATCGACTCGATAGTCAGAAGTGAAATGAAAACTCGCACTCAACTTGTTGTTGGTCTGTGCACCCCCTCTGAATTTGGAGTATTACGAGTGTCTTCTGCCTCAATTTATGTAAATAATATGATCTACCTACTAATAGAATTTATATGGAGACGAATCGCGCGATGACCAATAATATGTCGCCATGTCTCTGTTGCAGGTTCTATTCGACAGATTCAGCAGCTCCGTAAAGATGTGGATTACCTTCAATGAGCCCCTCTCCTTCTGCCACGACGGGTATGGAGGGGACGACGCGCCTGGCGGGAGATCCAGCGGGATCGAAACTTACATGTGTGGACATAATGTGTTGAGAGCTCATGGGAAGGTGTACAAGTTGTATCAAGATAGAAAGAAGCAGAACAAAGCTCCAGGTAATACGTGTTGATATTAATATTAATTGGTTACCAGTATATTCGCATTTAGTAGTAACTAGGTAGGTAACTTCTAAGTCTTTTTTTCTCCTATGTCCTATTAAGTTGCATTATTAGATACGCTGATGTCAATTAGATATTTTTATTTCGCGCTTCTCTGTTTTATCTTTGAAACTTGTGTTAACAACGGCAATGTAGATTTACGGATCAGATTTATTTAATCCAATTTATCTATCAAACTATACTTTCTTTTGAATAGCTATTTTAGCTATACGAAAATGGTGAAAAGAAATTACGGGACGATCGTAGTACAGCTGCGATCCAGCTGAAGATTTAGCGCTATTGGGGGCCAGGTGTCTATATGAGAATTTCCCAACATATTGAATTATTTTAAGGATGGATTGGCATCACCCTAGACATGCCGTGGATGGAGCCGGCGACCACAGCCCGCGAAGATCAAGAGGCAGCTGAAATTGCGAGGCAATTTATAGTATGTATCGTGCAGTCGCGTGATTACCGTGTCCGGAAGAGAGGCGCCACTAAATCGACCGTTTTTCGTCGCACACTCATATAATAAAACTGTAACAACCCAGATCTGTTAATCAGTGCTGGTTACCTAACTCATCGTCTCATTAGTTGAGGACACCAGATTTATCTACGTCTGTTTGAGTAGAATTTTGAAATATCTACACCTTACTTTAGAAAAAAAACCAAACCAAGAATTTTGTTTTATATTGAAATATTGTAGCTGTTATTTCTACTTATCCAGTTCGGCTGGTTCGCTCACCCAATATTCTCAAAAGAGGGCGACTATCCAGAAATCATGAGGAAACGCATAGATGAAAAGTCCAGAGTCCAGAACTTTGCCCGTTCCCGTCTCCCGCATTTCACTGCCAACGAGGTCCGGAGTATCAAGGTAACTATCATATTTTACGTAAATGATGATAATGGGTGGTTCGCAGAGTATTTTTACCGCTGCGGCTGCGCGGTCATTACAATCCGTCAATTTTCTTGAGGAACTAATCATTTCCAAAATCAATCATTTATAAAATTGACATTACTACAGTACAGAATAATAAATGTACAGTCATAAGGTAAAACTCATTCTTGTTTTTGTTAAATTTTGATAAATTGTAATGACAGCGCGACCGCAACGGTCGAATCGCTCTGCGAACCACTCTGATATGGTGATCCAGAATGGGTGAAGTCATAAATGTCCTTACAAACGCATCTATGAATGAAAACGCCCGTCAAGCTTCTACACAAGACAAATTATATAACAAGAGATAATTATATATTTGTTGTAAAACTATTTGCATGCTGTGACAATGGCCGAACAGGCGATTTATATTTCGTTATTGTGAAAACAATTTAAAATGAGCAAACGCATATAGAACTTTAAACGCTGGTAACTATATTAAAATAAATAACCTAGTATGAGATGAATTCCTTTAAATTACATCGAGACATATCGTGACATCGATATCGTGATAAGATCAATACAATTTTTCTTTACATTCAAACTTGAAGTCACATTATTACCCTCTTCAAAAGCAAATATTCATTCGGTCATTCATTCCAATTTGACGTACTCCTGCTACAGTGCTAGTCTCCAAAGAACTTGTCTGACCACGACTGCCTGTAAGACCATACTAAGCAGATGCTTGTAGGTGTGATGAAAAAACGTCTGCTGTGACGTGTAATAAATCGAATTGTATTCTGGTAATACTTGGAAAATGTTGACATGAAATCTCTTACTACAAGTCCGTTATTGCCTAGAAATTTTAATTAAGTTTTTGTATCTAGGGTTCTTTCGACTTCCTTGGCCTGAACCACTACACCACCTACCTGGCTAGCCCAGCGGAGTCACACAGTCCTGGTAAAGAACCAACATTTGAAGACGACATGGGTGTGAGGATAACTCAGAAAGAAAATTGGCCTAAATCCAATTCAACTTGGTTGAGGGTAAGTTGTACGGGAGTAGGCTTCATTTTGAAGTTAAAATATCAGCACACGTTCTCTCTCTCTCTCTCATTCTCGCCTCTTCTCGCGGCTGTAAGTTACGACGCCCAGGGTCAGTGGAAAAAATAACCCTTAAATTATGAAGATTCGGCTGGCATTTTACAACCGACTCTTGCCTGACGTCAACCTTCGTTAGGAATAATATCAGGCCGCTTGCTATTCTGCTGGTTTGCCCACCTCTAAGCAGGATTTTATAACCATGGCCCGTCCAGGGAAGGCCATCGGTAAGGAACATTAAAAAAGGCTGAAGATGATGAACCGACTTTTGCTTTTCAGATAGTACCTTGGGGCTTCAGACGGGCACTAAACTGGATCAAGACGAGCTACAACAACCCGCCGACATTAGTCACAGAGAACGGCATCTCCCTCGCACCAGGCACCCACGATCCAAAAAGAATCA
Source organism: Plodia interpunctella (assembly GCF_027563975.2). Lineage (NCBI taxonomy): Eukaryota > Metazoa > Arthropoda > Insecta > Lepidoptera > Pyralidae > Plodia > Plodia interpunctella. The sequence continues at coordinate 1,147,411 of NC_071295.1, forward strand.
ACTACATTGACAGCTATTTGCGCGCGCTACACGACGCCATCTTGAAAGACAAGTGTCATGTGATCGGATACACGTACTGGAGTTTAATTGATAATTTTGAGTGGATGAGAGGGTTTTCGTAAGTAGCTTCTACTTCTTAAACGCCAAATCATGAAATTATTTCATCATAAGGTTACTTGGGTTATCTCTGCGCGTGTAACGACGCCATATTGTAAAAAATGTCACATGTAATTTTAAGGGGATAAAAGTTGGTTTTCGTTGTCATTTCGTAGTCCAAATAACTAAAATCACTTCCCATTAGGGGTGCATAGCCCCAAAAAACAATAACAATATCTCCTTTATTTCAGCGAACGTTTCGGTCTTTACCAAGTGGACTACACGTCTCCGAAGCGCACGCGCACGGCTCGCCTCTCCGCATCTTACTTCGGCCAAGTAGCGAATACGTTGTGTTTACCCGAGAATTACGTCGAATATACTGTGACCAACTAGACATGAAAGTTTTACTCAAAGACCGTGTTTATATGTATTACGTTATATACATTCCAAGAACTTTTCGATGTAATGCCGACTACACACTATGGCCGAACTCCGACTCGGATACACACGCGAATATTGCGTAGTTAGAAGTTTTTTATTTACCGCAAAGAAAAACTAGCAATGTATTGTGGAAATGTTCGGTGATAGTAAATAGCGGGCATAAGGTATTGATTGCTATGTGAAAAAGAAAAAACAAGAAACGGTGTCCACCAAAACAATTGTAGGAAATACAGTTTAATAAAACTCTTGATCATGTGTGGCGTAATAAATAAAACAAATTAATAAAAATTTGACAAAGGCGTGGATTTACCCCCCATAAAAATAAAGCGAAAGAATATTTCGGGTGTTGAAATAATAAAAAAACTATACATTTTCCAAAATATATTTTCAATCAACATATACCAGACACTTATATCTACCATTCGGAAGACACGATGTTGATAGCCAACTTCAATATCATACCATTTAATACATATGTACACTTATATCGACACACAGGCTATATACTTCCATAAAAATACGTCTAATACATCCCAAAAATAAGGGACAAGTTTAAATACATAATTTAAAGTAGAAATACATGCTTTAATATCATTGAGCAAATATATTGAAAATATGTATAAAAACTAGAATATGCGCCACAAAAGTCCCGCAGATGGCGCTACAGTCGCTGACAATTTAATTAATTTTATTATTTTTTGCCAAGACAAAGAAAAATAAAGAGAACTAGCGAAACCGTATGAGATAGAGACCTCCTTAACCTAATGGTCATCACGCCGGGCTCGTGGAGGCCGCGGGTTCGATTCCCGGTCAGGTCAAGATGGAAAATGATCTTTTTCAGATTGACCTGGGTCTTGAATATTATTTATTGTTGAGTCTAGTATCATATAACACACTTTGGTGGTACTCGATCTCTGTGGTGTCCATAATATTTATTAAACTACTTTTGTATAACATGGAGGTTTTGTAAAATCGGGCACACGAACACACAAATGATATTAGCGCTTTGTCTCGTTTCTTCTCGTATGTTTCTAATATGCTTTTCTCTTTCTTGTATGTAGGCAACGAAGTCTGCAGTTTTATCTACGTGTTTTCGCTAGTTTCACATATGATTGCAAGACTTCTTTCATGGGGCATACTACAGCACAAATAGTTTAGCATTCTAGATAATCTGTTATGTATATTGTCTACATATTGTTACCTACCTCTGACGCGAACGCTGCGCGTGCTTAATTTGGTGGCCGAGAAAATTGACATTTTCTCCTGTTCTCTGACTGAATTCACAATTTTAAATACATATATGTTATACACAAATAATGTAAAAGTTATCCTGTCGTACTAGAATATGTTTTCTGTAATAGTAGGTTAAATTTGGTGAAATAAATTAATACTTTATATATAAAGCATTTTATGTGTATTTGCTAAAATTTTAAATAAATACGGTACATACTTAGGTACTTTAAAAGGACCTATACATTTAATTAGAACACAATTATACTTAAATATTTTACTAAAAATGTTTTGGTTCCTTGATACAAGCATACACATTAAAATATGTATGTAATTAAATATATCTTAGTTGACTAATGATAATCATTAACAATAACCGTGATTTATTATTATCTGATATCCAAAATCTATCCGTAACAGTATGATACAAAAATACAACTATTTTCGGATAAGGGCGAAAATTTTTGCTACAATAGGTAACATTATAATTATTGATAGTGAACATATAATAATCACTGATACACATACAGATTTATGTATATATAAAGGCGACAATGTAGGCTAAACTCATCAAAAACATTCACTTATGTATAATTATCAAAAAATATATATTATGATAACAATGTATTATTTTAAGAACAACTTACTATATGCGGTTTAAATCGAGCTTATCTAGCTTATAACCTCGCCTTAAACATTTTCTATAATAAAATAATTAATTCTAGGATTACCCTGTTATTCATAACAATAACAGCGACTTTAAACTGAAATATATTTGTCACTATCACACTTTATAAAATTTAGCATTGATAGAACGAGACAAACATACTTCGGCTGTATGCTTCAATATTTTTAAGAATAACAGTAACTTTGTAAACAGTAAACGGAGAATAAAAGAGTGTTAAGAATGTGTGCGAACAATTAATATATAAACAATTTAAAAGGAAGATTAGTAAAATAGGAACTTAGTACACATTTCTGTGTCTACCCTCATATTTAAATTTATGATTTAAAATAGTTTCAATTTCAATATTTATATAATTATTTAAGAGCGACATTCAATACTCCGGTGTTGTTTCTATCTCTTTCATCTACTTATCATTATATAGGGATAACAGTACATAGAGGTAGCATAATATTGGACAAATAATTTGATATGTGAAATGTGTTTCATCGATTTTTTTTACTTCCATGAAATATATATTATTAATACATAATAGAAAGTAGAAAAAGATAAATAAAATAAATATTACAAAAGAAGAAAAAGTAAGATTATTAGTATTGTATTCATAATTTCAAAATAGTTGAGTAAAGAATTTCCTTTAACATTATTAAAATTACGCTGCGAAGGCAAATATAAATCTATTTTTGCCGAAATAACTAGCATAAATATATATATATCTAAACTATGTCAATGCCCGCGATTCTGCTCGCAGCAAAACATAGTATATGCCACTACAGCTCTTTAAGGATCTCCACACTAAAAATCACCTAACTCCAATACTACGTTTTGACGTGAAAAACAAACACACATTAATTATAAATATTTATATAATATTAGTGGATTGATTTGTAGCACTTTCTCTCTCGGGGACCGTAGAATCTTGTAAAATATTTATTTATTTAAATTATATTAGTCTTAGATTACAATATTGAAACAAAACACATCGAAGATGTTGGGCGAAAGATTAAATTAAAAATTCAAATACGTTTTTGGAAGAATTGTTTCTCTGAAGGTACGACAATCGTAATATTTTAAATAAAATGTAAAATAACAATTACAATATTTGTACTATAATGACAAATAACAGCAACCTTTACTCCATACATTTGAAACCAATCACCTCATATAATAATATTTCGCAATAATCAATGTCAACTCTGTATACACACACGTACCTATAGCTCAAAAAAATATATTTAACAGACTTCAAGCAAAGGAGGTTGAAAATGGTCGACTTTACGAAGACGAAGACGAACGTCAGTCTGTCCAGAAAGTGAAGGAATAAAATGAGGTCGACTGTCCCCTGTTGGCCGGCAATACTAGGTGTGTATCAACCAATCTCAAGCCGGAAGCCGGGTGCAGCAGCGCCTATTGCAGTGCGCGATAATACTCAATGAGTCCCTCCCCCTCACGCTCACTGTAGTGGTCGAACGGGTGCTGCCAGGGGGAACTGCTCATCTCGTTCCTCATATATTTTTGTGTATATATCGATGTGAAACACAGAAACGATATATATATATATATATATACCGTGTGTATATCATAACCTGTTTGATATACTTTTTGACTATGTACTTTGATATATTATTAGAAAAAAAAAGAAACAATAATGGTAAGCCGATCTGGCATAATAGGGACCAACACTGTTCAAATGAGTTTCTTTCGGCATTTCTTCTCAGCAGTGATGTAGTTCCGAAATGCCATTTAATATAAAAATTGACGTGAAAAAGGACGCCTGTGAAGGTCTTATGTCTGAATAAATGATTTGAATTTGAATTGAATTCGGTTCGGAAAACATGTTTTTGTTATTTTCCTAACATAACTGTTAGGCCACGCCCCTAATGTTTTTAAACAATGTTTTTGTATTAGCTAACACGAAAACACGACGCCGCGGACCCGGCTTAAGCTATTGTATTTTGTATTGCAATGGCAAAAAAAAACATTTTTCTTCACATTTATTGACAGGCTGTATTATCCATGTGTACCTGCAGTTCAGGCTTGCGGCATCTTGCACTGGCTGCACTGCTCCATGCCGTCGCTGAACTCCTCGATCTGGAGCGTCATCTCGAAGAAGTTGTATTTCTCGTGCACCAGCCTCGTGGCCTGCTCCAGCACTTTCTGTGGACTCACTCCGGTTCCTGTTCATCAAAACGAATGAAAGAGACGGATGTATTTGATAGAAAAGGAACGTCTTTTATTTTGTCTATTATTTTATGCATTCACACTAAGGGCCCATCCCGGCTTCGGATAAAAACAAAATAAATTATAAATCTAAACCTTCCTCCGTCTCAATCACCCTATCTATTGGTGAAAACCGCATGAGAATCCGTGCAGTAGTTTTTGAGTTTATTGCTAACAGACAGACAGACGCAGCATAGAACTTTAATTTATAATAACAAGTGTAAAGTAAATAAATTTGATATAAATAAAATACCCTACTTTTAAAACATAATAGCGTCACTGTTAAGAAGAATATTTTTATATGTTACTAGTGCGATTGTGAAGAAAAAAAAAACAATTTCTCAGTTTAATGAAATTATTGTGATTTGTATCTAGAATTAAATTAAATAACATAGGAAGGAAGGAGCGGAGTCTCCTGGCACAAGCATATTTTTGCTTAAAAGGAGGCTCCAGCAACACGCACAACCATTGTAATTCATAGATACCCAATAAACATATTTTATTTTTTATTATTATTTATATCAATAAAACAAATGTAGTTGCAATAATGTCACAAAATAGTGTAACAGAAAATAGGCACCCCACAATTCGAATTTTACATACTTAAACCCTAATTTGATTGGGCAATCACAAATCGGACGATACCGACCACCCAATGACCTTGAATTTCATATTTCCGTCCACACGACCCAATTCAATTATCAATCTCATCAAATGGCACGTATGATTGTATCTTGTGGAAGAGGTATATTTAGAATTTAGAAGGGAACCTTTCAAAAAGTGTCAATCACTATTGCCTTGAAACTTCGCAAAAAGGATCTAGATAAGGTACAGTATTACCTAATCGTATATGTATAACTAATTTAAATATAATTAATTTAAGTGTAATTAATTTATTACGTGTACCTACCCCCTGTACAAAATGACTTACTGATAGCTAAGTGGGCAGATAGCGCAGTTTTGTCCAGTGAGAGCGCCCACATCCGGAGATTGTGTATCCGGACCACTCCGGGGAGTGACAGGAAAGTATTGGCCACTTCCTGTAAAAAAAAAATGTATAATCTTATTATACCTGCAAATTAAATGTTAAGCTTGTAGCAGGGACTTTGAGAATGTTTCTATTGTCTCAGAAAACAATGAGTAAACGCTGCCAGTGTTCTGGGTACGGTGACTACCTGACGATTCGTCGGTTGTTATTTTCATTATGCACAGTTTCCGCAAGTTATCAGTCTTGGATGGACCTATATATGTATTATAATGGTATATAATTAGTATCGTTGAGTTAACATACCATAACACAAGTTTCGAACTTTAGGGCTAAATCAATTTGTGTGATTTGTCCCTATATATTTATGTATAAATTTTATTTATTTAAGATAAGGCACTAATCGATATATCACGCCATCACTATAGTATAATGTTACCGCGAACGTAGACCTCGCAAATACATTTTTTTACATATATAAGATATAATGACAAATATTGCAAAACACCTTTTTCAAAGTTACAGTCTTTTGGCTTCACGCGGCAGCGCGTACCGTGTTTAACAATATATAGGTACCTACATAAAATAATTTGGCGTGCGTATTTTTTAATTCCACGATATTTCAGAATCTATTTATCCAATTTATGTGCTGTAAAGGACAAAATTTATCTTCGTGAAATTCTCTTAATGATGAAATAACTTTTAATCATAAGCATTAATATGCTTGTGTAGTAATAATTGTCAAAATGCACCTTTTAATTCACATTATCCTTTTACATATAAAATGCCTTATAGTTACTTAATTATAAAAGATAGATGTATATTGTCGCGGACTTTTTTATGGATCCACTAAAAACTTATATCTTTGTAGTACATTATGTGCATGTATAATCAACAGTAGCGCCGGCGCACGCGCATTAAGATTTTCGGTAGCGCTTTTTTTTTTTGGACTACTTCACAATTGTTCCTTGATATTGCTGAAAACTAATTTATTTCAAAACAAATATATGCCTATAACAATCTCGGATAATGTAGCTTTCTAATGGTGAAAGAAGTTTTGAATTCGGTTTGACAACTTCGGAGATTACCCGCCTCAAACGTACAAACTCACCTCGCGAACACAATATTTTTTTTTTACAAAATTGTGAATATTTCAAATACGGCTTAGCCGATTTTGTTGCCCCACGAACTTAAAAATTCCATTGACATACCTTTTAAATTTCATCAAAATCGGACCAACGGTTCGAAAGATATCGCGTTACAAACAAACAAACATAAATACATACAAAAAATGTATTTTCGCCCCAAGTAGAATGTGAGAACTCGCTCGCTTCGCTCGCTCGGTCAATAATTTTGTATTTTGAATAATGACATACCTGGAAGTCAACCCCTCTCGGAGACCCCTCCATGAGCACCAACAAGGCGTCCTTGATGATGTTGAAGGTGGTGATGAGAACTAACACAGAGAACAGGAATGTGCAGATTGGATCCACTAGAACCCACGCCGGCTGGAACACGAAACGACCATTTTTAATATCATCCAATCAAAATCAATAATAATTTGAAATTTAATTTAATATTTGTAATTAACTGCGATTAAAAATCTGAAAATATTTCGGTGACCTTCGTGACGGAGCGGTAATCATGCCCGTCCGTTTTTTGGAGGTCCTAGGTTCGATTGATAATGTACACACGTAATATATAATGTATATGAGATAAGACTTTAATAAGGACAACAGACTAGCACACAACCACCGGCAAATATCTGCGATCACAAGTACACATGGTACAGTGGGAATCGAACCCAGGACCTTCAGATAGTGGTGACCAATGCGAAATACAATCACTACAGTAGTATAAAACATCGCCCGCCGCGTCTGTTTCAAGTTTCCTTCTTTTACCACTATTGATATAGTTTTCACTATTTAGACGAAGTTTTATAGACCTCGTGCGAAGCCGGGTCGCGTCACTAGCTGAGTATAATTTTACTTGAAATTTAAAGAACCCCGAACACATTTTCAGACAGTTTTCAGAAATATGCAATACAAAGTACCTTGAAATAAATGACTATAGCGGCTATAAACACTCCGAAGCTTTGTAGGAAATCCCCCAACACGTGTATGAAGGCGGCGCGGACGTTGATGTTCTCAGCGTGCGCGTGCGCGAGCGCGTGCGGCGCCGACGACGCGCTCTCCGCGTCGGAGCCCTCCGAGCGGTCCTTCTGCGGGGGGGGCAATCGGTATACATTGCTGGTTTCTCATTGCGGTAGATAAAAGCACTCAAGCTAAATAGGTACGCAATGTTCACGCATTCGCGTCGCCATGAGTCTAGAGTTCGGCGACAGTGTGGAGCTGGCATTATACCTACATTGGCTATCTGCCAAATCGCGAAAAAAAAATCTGTTGCTTCCATACAAATTTGATTTTGTCTTGTCTATTTTTTTGGCGATTCCGAGGTTTTTTAATATATATAGTCTGTATAAAAAATCAGTTGCTGTCAACATCGCAATATGTAATAAATAAATTAAATTGACACAAATAAAAATAATTAATATTTTGGCATATATTATATGTATATGGTCTGACAAATAAGAAAACGAAAAGACCACGCAATGTGGAGAAGAAATAGTAAGAAAGCGAACCCTGTGCTCCGACGCGCGAACGACCGCGGAGGCAACCAAGAAAACGCTCAGAAGAGAGAGATTATAACACAAATCGGGTAACCAGTCTTGTAATACATTAAATGTACGAGAAATAATAGCATATATCCAATAGTGGATATGAATATATGAATTTATGAATAATGGAATGAATGATTTTTTTAAATACTTATTTTGTTAGTAGTTCTTATAAACTACTATCTGTTGCCCGCGGATTCGTCCGCGTAAAAAATTTCACGAAAACAGTTTTTTATATTTTTCCGGGGCTAGATGTTGCCTGGGGCTTCGCTAAGGGGGATTTTTGGGATAAAATATAGTCTATAGCAATCTTGGATAATGTACCTTTCTAATGGTGAAAGAATTTTGGAAATCGGTTCGGTAGTTTCGAAGTTTACCCGCCTCAAACACACAAACTCACAAACGCTTACCTCTTTATAGTAATACATATAGTATAGATAAAAAGCATCCTATGTCCACCTTCTTACTATAAATTACATCTATGCAAAATTTCAAGAAGATTGGTTGAGTAGATAGAGCGTGAAGATGTAACATACAAATAAATAAACTTACTTTCACATTTATAATATTAGTTAAGATTAGGAAGTTCACAATATCTGGCCGTCCAAATCAAAAGGGACCTTATGGCGCCCGGCACTTACGCCAATATTGCCGTTGTTTTGTATTTGAACAACTGCACTAAAGACCTAAGTGCCAGCCGCCATAAGGTCCCTTTTGATTTGGACGACCACGTATAATTAAAATTTAGCATACCAAAGTGTACATTCCCACAGCACTTCCCCCAGATATGGTGTAAAGAAAATACAATAACCTTATTGTTGAGTACAGGATTGCTGGTCCCGTGCGAGTGGCCGTGTCCGGCGCCGCCGTGCGAGTGTCCGTGCTGGTGTAACGTTAGACCCATTCTGAAATATACAGGCGTCCTCAAGCCCCACACTGAGCTTGTATCGCACGTGCGACACAACACATCCAGACATTTGTGTTCACATATACGAAAAATTGCACACGCCGGTAACCGGCCGCCTGTACAACGTTAACTCTCTTTGGGAATGCTTTTGTTGCCTATCAGAGCTGTAGCCGTAAAGGCTCTCAGACTTGAAAGCTTGTCAGATTTGTGCTCAGCTGAAATTATCTTTCTTTGTTGAGAATCCCATCTCAAGTGATTGGAATATTCAAACGTTACTTAAGTTATTATATCGGCTGCTCAGCAAAGAACCGCTCAAACTTTTACTTTATGGCAACACAGAAATATTTTAACTATAGACAAACAGAGGAAAGTGTGTTTTCTCTTTTTTTTCTAAATTATTGTAATAATTAGTTACACGCAAAATATTATATAATTTCCTTGACTATATAATAACTGTTACAAATATTATGTAAACATTATTAAATCTCATTTCTGAATTGCAATTAAGCAGAAATTCTAGCTACATTACTTAAGATTTTTTTAAAGTGTCATGGCTCCGTCGTTCGCCAAAACGATGATTTTTTCCAACGTCAAGGTTGAGATTGACACGGAATATGGTATGTCATAATATCAATATTGAATAATCGACAGTTTGACAGCTGTCAAAGTATGCGGAAATCGCGTATTTTTCTCAAGTGAGCAGTGTTTTGTTAAGAACAAATTTTTAACTAATTTGACAGCTTTGTTCTATTTTCAATCTGTTAAGAACAGATTAATCATTACGATTGAGATCGTCATAAGCTAGACTAATTAATGTAACTCACATGAGATTGACCAAGACCCCCACTCCGGACGTGATCAACATTACTGTTGCGTCTATCTCGAAGTCCGGATTGATCACTCGCTGCACCGCCATGTAAACCAACACTCCGGTCACCACCCATATCAGAAGTACTGAGGTTAAGGCACCTATCACTTCGGCACGATACCAGCCGAAGGGCATTCTGAAAGAATACAACATAGTCTTGCTCTTGTCACGTGTCACTTGTCACGTCTTCATTGCCGTAAGAATTGCGAGACTCAAGGGCAGAGTTTAGGTAATATGATGCTCTGATTTATTTACGGAAGTACGACCTTTTGTCAAAAAACAAATCATTTATTCAGAAATTAGGCCTCCTCGGGCACTTTTTCACGTCATATTCTAAAATAGCTTATGCCCGCGACTTCGTTCGCGTGGCCGAACAATTTTTGGTAAGGAGTCAAAATTATTACAGAAATTTAACTGTACAGACAAAGCGTAACGATACCTAAACAAAAGATGCTGATCAGACTGAAAAACTATATTTCCTATAGTTTACCACAGCTACAAACTACAAGCGTTTCGGAACGACCGCTGCTGGGAAGAAATGCCGAAAGAAACTCATTTCAACCGTGTTGGTCCCTAATAGGACGGATCGTTATGCCAGATGGGCGACGGCTTCTCTCGCATCGGACACAAGCCTTCATGAAATATGTGGTCCGTATTGATACGATGTGTTCGATGATTTGTATAAAAACGCCTAATAACAGTAAGTCTTTATGTCATACACCACACTCGTTACATTCACTAGTTAACATTGATTAACTATTAATATCCACATAATGCTCTCGAGTTTAAAGTTTTAGTTTAATATGAGTTTTCTTCTTCATAGTCGTATTCTTCATGACTGGTCATTACATGGAATGAAATACACGTAACAACTTTCTTGGCATTATTAATGGAGTGGTTTGCCATTGCCTTCTCCATTTCACACACAAGTGAATAATCCACAAGTGTGCAGGTTTCCCCACGATGTTTTTCCTTCATCGGAAGCAAGTGGTGGTCGATGAAAACTACTATACATGAGTCAGATTGGTATACAATCTCATGTGGGACAAGTAGGATTCGAACCTGGGACCTTTCGATCCACGGGGGGGGGGGTGTCTTAACCATTACTTCATTACATATGAGTCTTAATCCTATGAAAATGTTGCCAACTCACCGCCTTGTAGCCGGCCGGCCCGCGACCCACAGCGAGAAGAGAGATATCATAAAACTGGCGAAATCAGTGAGGAGATGGGCCGCGTCGGTCGCAATGGCCAGACTGTTTGAGATGTACCCGCCTGCAATGGTAATGTTGTTCAGTACACACGTACTTGTTATAGAAGAGCTAACGTGTGCACGTGTACTGAATATAGACGAGTTATTAAATGCACATTCGCAGAATCAGTTCACTACGTTCGAGTTAGAATTCCACTCTTACGTCGTCAAATTTAATTCGACTAGAGCAATGTCAAGTGAACGTAGTCTCTCCATATTTATTTTATCTAAACAAATGTTACAATATTACACTTAACTAGTGGGCCATTACATTATTAGCCTTATAAAAAGTAAGTTACATGGTTCAAATAAAACTAAATCTAACAATGACATCCGTTGTCCCCAAAAAAATAAATAATACCTTTTTGAAACACTGGGAAACACCTACAAGTATATACTTGTAGGTGTTTCTCAGAGCGTTTTGACCGATGCGGCGCGCTGTCATTACAATTTTTCAAATTTTAACTAATACAAGAATTACATTTTACTATCTGACTTTAAAATAGTTAATCTGTACTGTGGTAATGTAAGTTTTATGAATGATTGATTTTGGAAATGATTCCTTCGTCAAGAAAATTGACGGATCGTAATGACAGCGCGGCCGTGAGATCCACCCGGTAAAATGGTTTTATTGTACAATCAAGATATAAAAAATAGTTGTAGCCTGTTTTTGTGCCGTCAGTCAACTTTGGTATAATTTTCTTGTACAAATTTTAAAAAATGCATTCCAGATTGTTATATATTCTATTGAATAGCCACCATTTCAGAGGTCCCTCCCGGACTATATACTTAAGTAATATATAGATATTGTGTTCAACTCACCAACAATTTCTCCTATCATAAATATAACACACAACACACTGGCTATAATGAGTTTCCTTCGCGCCCTTTTGTCTATTTCTTCGTTTCGAGATTTGTGACAATGCCCTGTAATTTACAAATATTAATACAATCACAATTATTATTATAAACTGTCAAAAAACTAATAATAGAAGTGGTGGTGGTCCAGTCGTTAAAACGTCCGCCTTGAAAGATCCCAAGTTCAAACACTAAAATTGTTGAAAGTCAATAAATAGACATGGTGACAGAAAGAGAGATCTCTCTCATCCCTCGTGTTCTTGGTTCGAATCCTGACTGCGACCCGCATGTAAAATACATCTCTAAAAATTTAAGAACCGGCTGTGATTTTACGAACGACCGACTGCCTGACGTCGACCCTCTTTGATAATCCTGTTGTTGCCTATCAAAGCAAGGATGTGCTCATCAAGGATGTTATCCCTTAATGCTCCTGGTACCTTGGCAGTATCAAACTGTAAGTTAGGAACATATTATGTAGCACTAATCGAAAACAATAATGATAAAATTAATTTGATATTGTTCGTGATTAGATAACGTGATAACGTTACCTATGTTTTCGAATAGACATACAAAAATACATGAACTATATCAAATCAGATACATATCACGTTTTTATCCGCCACGAGGCAGAGAGAGGCACGCAACTTAGGTCGACGTGTAGCAAAACAGAAATCGAATACCGCCACAAGGTTACTATTCATTGTGGTTTTTAAACCGTGAAAATCAAGTTTTTCTATAACTTAATTGGCTGATAAGAACTTGCTTGAGACCATTGATCACAGCGAATTTAAAATATGACGTGAAGGCCTAATTTCTGAATAAATGATTTGATTTTGATTTTGCTAAATTAAAGAAATGTCTTTGATTATCTGCAAAAGTTTAAGTATTTATTTAAATAATTATTATGTTTATTACTTCCCGTAAGTTATAAGAATAATTATGTCCTTATGGGACAAAACTCTACTGATGGTAATGCGCCTACCACATGTTGACACACGCTGACAAGAAATCACGGCCAAGTCCACAAATATATTGCAAGTTTCTATGATACGATGGAAGAGTCGCCATGTACATGTTATAAGAGCTTACGTTCAACTTCACGAATTCTGTCATTGCAGTCCGTCGTGGTGTTGATAACAGTAATGGAATGGTCGTCATGTAAGCTATGAAATATGAACTCTTTCAACTTCGCAAATACTGCCGTTCCGGCTGTCGTTGCAGTCCGCGCGCGGTCTCCATGATAGAGATGGAAGGGTCGCCATGTAACCCATATAAATAACTTACGTTCAACTTCGCTAATACTGCCATTTCGCCTGTCGTCGCCGTCCGCTGTAGTCTCGATGACCGCGCAGCAGCCCGTGGAAGGGTTGCCATGTACGCAGAATATGACGCGCCGTCCCCTCGCAGGGCTTTCTGTGCCGTATGATGCTTTGCCATCTTTGAAACTGGAAAGAGACAATCGTATACTGTTATTTGTGTTCCGAAATGCTTGTAGTTTGGTAAATATTATTTAATTTAGAATATGACGTGAAACAGTGCCTATGAGTGATGGTCAAATTTCTGAAGAATAGATTTGATTTGCTTTTGTGATTCGTGCAAAGGTCAAGACAATAAGCCGTGAGCCGTACGAATAAAAGGTTTTAATTTTATTAGATTAATAATATATACCGTGACAAAATTATTATAATTGTTATGATGATTGGCATAATTTATATATAACAACTACCGTTTACTCGCGGCTTCAGCCGCGTAAATAGTTAATTTTTTAATTTTAATGTAAACTTTCGAAAATATTAGTTATCGATATTTCCATACTAATATTATAAAGAGAAAAATATTTGTATGTTTGTGTTTGTAAACTCACACACACATCACAACAACTTTCACATTTATAACATTAGTAGGATTACTATGGCAGTTTATATCATATCCTACCCATACGGGCAGGATATAAACTGCCCAGATAGGCAAAATATTGCCTCTAGAATAGTAAGGACACGCAAAAATAAATGTTAAAGAATGAGACTGATTGAACTTGAAGATTGCAAGAAAAACCTATTGAGATTGCAGTATACCCCCTACAACAATATTACAAATATTTTAGGACAGATCAACTAAAAATAACGCACATAAATATAAAAAGATCGCCAAAACCGACGTGTACACCTTATTTAAATAAAATATTATCTCATGATTAAATATCCGACGTGAACTGAACCGACATTCGGAATAGCGATTTGCATGAAAATGCGAACTGTTTCACGGCATTTTCCGCTTAGATGCACGAAATTTCCATATGAAAAACGTGCGTTATTCTTTCTTACTTCTTGTGGGCGTTGTTGCAAACACTTTTCTTAGATATTATTCAATTAAAATGTATTTATAAACTCCCTGTTGTTGTTGTTAAGCTATGCATGGATGGTTCATTCGGTGTTGGATGGCAAATGTCGATGTTGCGCGCCTTTATAGCTTCTTGTGAACTGTTACATATTCATGGTATTTTCAACGCCACAACAGGTCGACGATAATATTTAGTCGCCATAGGCATTCGATACATCGTTACTTTAATCGAATTCGTACGAAGCGTTTGACTGTTACAGTATGTGGAAATCTATAATTGATTAATTCATAAAATTGTGTGTAAATTTTGAAATTACTTAAATTTTGAATTAATCTTTACATACTTGGTTATTAATTTGGCTTTTGTCAATAAGGTCACATTAAGTAGGTATTGGTCTTCCTTTAAAAAAATAAATAAAAAACATTTTATATTTAGTATCTTCTCTGATTTGAGGAAAAAGACCTAACCTTGTGAGGACATATAGAAGTGTATCCCCCACACAAACATAGAAAAGAACGTAACACATTCAAAACCGAAGACAAATATCATTACTTAGAAGTTTAATCGCTCTGAGTAATCGAACCTAGGATCTGCAAGCAAACGTGTGTGGTAACCGCTATGCTACAGGAGACGAATATGATCAAGGAACATTTTTTTTTAAATTAATAATTCTCAACTATGGCAAAAATATTACCATCTTTCATCCTTTTCTATAACATTAGCACACGCAACACTATTAAACACGCAAACAGATTCTGCTTTCGACTTTGGAATCATTCCTACTTTAACACACACAAGACTTTGTTCAAATTAATTAAAGAATGGAATGTATAATATAATATAATTGGCTTATTAAATTAGAAAAACAGTTTATTAAAGCGACTTGTACACGTCTGAACAAAAAAAAAAATTTTTAAAGCAATATCTGAATAACTATATGTTATTTTTTTGTAGTTTAAAGAAAATTATTAAAGAAATTTCGTCAATTAAAGTGTGAAATACTTTGGCTAAACCTAGGTTTACCCCCAAGATAAATAGGTTATACGTAGATGTAACTTAGCCGCTCTTCAGGGTTTAACATATCCATATCACAGAATATCTCAACATGTACCCTCAAAACATAATCCAAATTCAAATTCAAATTCAAATCATTTATTCAGAAATTAGACCTTCACAGGCACTTTTTCTCGTCAATCTTTAAATTTATAGTCATTTCTCACAAGCTAGAAACTACTGGCATTTCGGAACGACCACTGCTGAGAAGAAATGCCGAAAGAAACTCATTTGAACAGTGTTGGTCCCTATCATGCCAGATCGGCTTACCATTATTGTTTCTTACAAAAATTTTTTTTTTTCTTTCTTTTCTTTCTTTTCTTTCTAATAATATATAAAAGTACATAATGTACATAGTCAAAAGGTATATCAAAACAGGTTATGATTGTGATCCGAGTGCTGATTATAATATACATATATCGATGTGAAACACAATTAACTTACATGAAAATATATGAGAAACGAGATGACCAGTTCCCTCTGGCAGCACCCGTTCACGAGTTGACGCATGGGACAGCCATCGCGTAGCTCAACCATAATAGAGGGAACCTCACGACCCGGCCCACGACGCCACCACCAGATTGACCATTTGAGTGAGCATGACACACTCGATTCCATTATCAAATAAGTAAGATATCATGCCATTAGCGTGCAACTAAATGCTTTAAAATATTTTGTCTAAAACAAAAGGGGCCTTTTGTGGCATTTTTGGCAAATACCTTTGCGTGGATGAGGTATTTTTTTTGATAATGGCACTTTTATAAATTACATCAATTTAATTTATATTGATTATACTTCAAAGATTTATTTATTATGATTTCAAGAATGTTTTCCATTACCTACACAATACATAATACGGCTAAGGTATGGAATTCCGGGTTAGGAAATTTCAGATTCTACTACTACTGATACCAGTCTATATCAAAATTGAAATATATTGTGTTTATAGGTGTAATATATTTAATAAAGCATTTTTTTCAGAAAATACAAAAATGATTAGGAATACATAAACAAGTAGGAATTGAAACGCGAAAGAAATTGTCAGTCCACATCTCACTGACTGATCATACACTCTTAAGAAAACTTACAATAACTTTGACTAATGTATACTTTATAGATTCGACACACTCGATACACTTTCCTAGATCTTATTTGCCTACATAATTTAGATACATAACTTAGAAATTAAAAAAAAGATTACTTACAGTCGAATGCGTGACAAAAAATGTCCGTGCAGTAAACATTTTACGATCACCCTTCGAGCCTGTCCTGGTCATGCTTATCATATGCATTGTCATATAAAAAAACCGTAGATAACTGCGCCACTTGATGGCGGTAAGTTGTCGTAAAATAATGTCAAATGCCTTTAGGCGACTTGAATAAAATCTGACACCATAGTGTTAGCAATAACACACTCGATATCATGATAAGAAACCGTAAAGCCGAGTATTTGATACGTTCAACCTGAAACATCTACACGTTCCTGAGAAAACGGTTAGACTCTTGACAGACGGACAACAAAATGATCCTATAAGAATACCGTTCTTACTTTATCAGGTATGAACCATAGGGAGCTCAAGCTAATTTATAACGCCGCGTACACACGAGATAGGATAACCTAGCACGTGACCATACAATAATCTCTTCTAGCTAATAACCTTTTAAGTCAGAAAAGGCCATTAACTAAACTGACAACAATATCAGTCGAATGGCCACTTTTAGGTCATTACAATACAATACAACTCATGTGTAATACAATGTTTACGGACATGCGATATGCATACGGCAGCGTGAAGCGGAAATCTTTCCATATAATGCACTTGATGCACTTTCATGGGAAAATCGTGTGAAACAACAATAATTATAATTGAGTTTAGACTTTAAAATCCAGAAAGTTAATCACGTTTTCATACCAACAATCAGCAATGTTATAGTTTCAGCTATTACAAATACCTTGGGGCGAAGCAAGTGTTAAATTTACAATAAAAAATGTTAACTACAGTCATCAGAAAATTCAGAGGAAACTCGCCGTGGGATAGACTTGTATAATAGAGTAACTTGAAATGCGGTTGCCAGTATGTGATTACTTTTCGTATAAATAGTTCAATCGCAAATCTCAGCAACTAGGCTCGATTACGAAAAATATTTTTGAGTATCATATGACACATTATTTGGAAACTATACGGTAAGCAAAATTACACCAGAGCGAAGCCGCGATACAGAGCTTAATATACCTTATCCTTTCCTTACTTATTATAAATCGAAATCCTCTGTCAGTATATTTGCAATAAAACGAAAAACAGCACGGATTTTCATGCGGTTCTCACCAATAGATAGTGTGGTTTCTGAGGAAGCTTTAAGTGTATAAGTTATTATGTTTTTACACGAGAGAATCATTGAAATGATTAGATCAAGGTTCCGCTAGAATAGAATATATACGGGCACGTTGGTAGATTATTGTGTATGAATGTTGTTCGTCCTTAGCACTGGAGATAACAATAAATTATTTCACTATTATTACTACACAAAGATTTTCCTGCATAACAAAACGAATATTATTAATATTTGAATATAAAATCTTTATTTAATGTAGCCACTTCTCATGCAAACGCAATCACGGAAACTTGAAATAGTGTGAAAAATACATACGAGCGCTTAATTAATTAATTAGGGATCAACCTCGGGCCACCAACTAACGGGCACACAAAACAAAACCACACCAGTGGAGCTGAAAACAAATTGGTATGGTAGCAACCACACCAATTCAATATGAATAGTTCGCTAGCCCATCAAATCCCCAAATTAAAAAGCATATTTAGGACCACAATAAAAATATTAATCTTAAACACAAAACTCACAGAAGTATACTCTTCTCGTCATCCATTCTTGGACCACGTGTATAAAATTAATTAAATATTTCTAAAACCACACATCACCATTCACTTAGCACTAATTTGATACGTCTGCGCCGTCACCTTAGACGTTATCTACGAATATCGTATCGGCACTCCTTAACTGAACATTATGATAAGAAATATATACAACACTACCGGCTATATTTGAGTACCTAAGTACTACTGTGGAAATGTCAGCGATCTGTTCATGGTAGGATTTGCTCGGCAATGTGGATGTTGACAGGAGAAGCGCTGATAAAACGCAGGTGTCCCTACAAATTTCCGTCGACCCTCATCGAACAAAAATAATTTTTTTTTATGTAATATCTTTAAAGAACACAAGTTAAATGTGCATAGTGCAATACACAACAAACGGTAAATTTATATACAATGGTGCACTTTTCCCATGATGAGATCTCTTACAATCAACCAACGACGATAGTTTGAGGGGATTTTGCTCATTAGTAGATAATATCCTGGATTTCTTTAAGTAAATATATTTTATAATAATCACCTAGTTGATTAGGAAAGAACAGCACTGCAACTAGTTCTAGATCCACTTCATATCTTGTTCAACAACTGCCAACTTGTTGGAGTCATTTCTTCCGACATGTTGGTTAATCAATAGCGATATTTATTTTCACGTTCACAGCAACTGATTGGCCCATTTGGGATACTATTATAATACGTACTGTCTGATTTGCCGGTGATTAAAATGTGATTATGCGTGATTATATAATCTATTGAATTATTGAACAAAGGTAATAAACTGATGTCAATGATATAAATATTCTAACAAGTGTGACAAGTAATTAACAATTAGTGTGTATTGCGTACTAAACATATGTCGTAAACTTCCTGCAGTGGTATCCTCGATCCGAAACGATAAGCCAATAAAACACGAGACGTCTTAAAGACTCCTTGAATCACCATCTTGAAGAAACACCCGTGTTCGACTTTTACGACTAGCACGAGGCAGCAATAGTACCTGAAGCCAGTCCATGCGTGCGTTTTTCTTCACACAACCAAAATGGGAGATAGTTAATGGAAATAAATCAAAATAAATAAACACACCACCAACAGGAAACGACTATCTTGGTCAAACATTGATAAATCGTTATCATCTGTTGTATCGGTCGTAACATTACATTTATCGCTACTTTTTCTCATGAAAATATAGGTAACTAGTGACCTGCCCGGCTTCGCACGTCTTATACGCAGTTTTATATGAATAAACCCTCATTAATAAATTGTCTAAATAACAAGTGGAAACTGTATTAAAATCCGTTTTGTGGTGCGTCTAAACATCAGTGGAATCTGTATCAAAATCCGTTCAAAAGAAGAACGCTCAGAAACAGACAGAAGCGGCGGCTTTGTCTAATACTATAGTGATATTTCTTGTGCCATAATTCCCATGAGAGTGGAGTTACGGGCAACAGGTATGTAATACAATCGGTCATCTGTACTATTATCATCAACAGGTGAACATTTATGAGTTTGTTTCAAAATTTCTTTCACCATTATAATTATAAACAAAAATAAATAAATATCGTTGGGTTTAAACTTAAAATTTAAACAAAAATAAATAAATATCGTTGGGTTCAGGTATCATCATCATAAGATTTATTTAGAAATGGCTTTATTTGCGGCTAAGAGGCAGCGAAGATGTCACGAAAAAAGGAAACATGATGCCGAAAACCTTGCAGAAGTGAAACGAAAAGACTTAGCAAGATATCATGCTCACAAAAAGCTGGTCAAATATATGACACCAAGAGAACACAGACAAATGAAAAGAAAATGGCAACAAGAAAAGAGAAATACAAAAATCTTTGAAGAACGTTCTGATTTGTATACTCCGACTTCCACACTTGTTCCTTCGAGCCTTAGGTCACATACTCACTTTTTGCAACAAGATTTTTTTTAACAGTACCGATTTGAAAGCTTAACCTGGAATTTTTTTTTAATCCGGTCACGGCAAGGGAGCTCTGCTGATATAGGAGGGTCTATTAAACGTTTAGCTGACAATTTTTACACCAGTGGACACGATATTACTGACGCTTTCGAATTTTATGAAGCACATAAGATAAAGCTGTTCCTTGTTGAAAAAGACGATGTTGCCCAAATTTTTAATGGAAATTCCAACTGAAATTATACCATTGAAAGGTACTATGGACGTCCACCAACTAATGTCTCAGGAACATGGAGTACTGAGCTACCGAACATTGAGATGTTTTTGTCACATATTTTGTGATTGCTACAATTTAAAGACTTACCGAAGTTAACGATGGCCCAACCTCAGATGTGAATGAATAATTGGCTGATTTAACGAACATAATTAGAGCTCCTACAACAAGATTTTATGATTTATTATACTTCTACTTCGGAAGATGAAAATGATCAGCCTCTTGTCACTTTAAAAGAAGCTAAGCACCATAAACATGGCACTTCATACGATATATCTGTAGACAACATCCACCCATTATTAATAAAAAATGGTACACATCTGTTAGTAAAAGTACTCAGTAAAAGCAAAATCGATTACACCTAATTAGGCGTTGCAAAAAGTTGTGTGGATGATGTTTTATAAAACTGTTGATGACACTGGAAAATATTTAAATTAGCCAAGTGAGATGTATCTGATGTGATTTTTGAAAACTTTATTAAAATAATTTCAAGTCCTAAAGAAGTGAAAAGAGGAAAGCGTGTTTTTTACGAATTTGAGAAACCAATGGAAGTATTTCAAATGTAGATTAAGAGAAAAGAGAAGATAAGTCTGATTTTACGTATACCAAATAATGGTTAAGAATACCAAGGAATAAGTATTATTTATGTTTAAGATAAGCATTATGTTTTGTTATCATTTTAAAAGCTTTATTAGTGTTAAAAGATTAAATTTAATGTTGGCTTATTCATATTGATCACTTTGTCACACTCTGTCACGATTTTGTCTCTCTTGTAACTGAACATCAAAGTAACATAGAGATTAAGTTTATTAGAAGCTATAATTAAATATGTTTATTTTATTACTACATATTGTCCGCGCAATGTATATTAACACAATTTCAACTGTAGTATTTCAATTATGTATAAAATATGAAAATTTATTGTTGTAAAAAGCAAAAATGTGACACGAGTGGTATTAAATTATTATTTTTTTTGTATTTATAATTAAAAATTCCTATAAATCGAGTATGATTATGATAAATGTTTGTATTCTAGTTAAACAAATTTAAAAAGAAACAAGTCTTTTAAATAATAATGTCATATTTTTTCTTTTTGTGACAGAGGTGGTAATTTTTTTTGTTCCTGTACTGATAAAACTTGAAATAAATGAAAGATATAACATAAAAAGTTACTGCATTACACGTTTCTGTAATCTTCGATCTCTTAACAATCAATAAAAATATATTTTGTGAAAAAATATACTCTTTATTTTTTTTTTCAAATTCAGAAAAACACGTGTCTGATTGTCGGTAGAAAAGTAAAATGTCCCATATATAGATAAACATCCAAGACCCGGATCAATCAGAAAAAGATCATAAATTAAAACAAGTTTATGTATTGGTGAACTTAATCATTTATATATCTTGTAGATCAAGGCAACATTGTACATCTTGTCCACATGTCTTCTTAGATTCTCTTTCTAAGTAAAAAATGGATTTTTTATAAATTACAATATTTTGCCTGATATGACTATAACAATCCTAAGTAATTATATAAAATACTAGATTTATCCCTGGCAGCGTTGAATTCCAATGGGAACAAAACCCCTTTAATTTTACCAATATGGTACACAAAGGGCGGACTTAATGCTGAAAGCTACCTTTACCAGTCAACCTTCGGGATAAACCATGGAATTAGTAGGTACAACGAAGTACTTACTAAATCCATGGGAAAAACTGACAGTGAATTATTAAATACTAGCTGCGCCCCGGAGCTTAGCTTCCGTGGAAATTTCGGCATAAAAAGTACCCTATGTGTTACTCCAGGTTAAATTCTACGCGTGTACTAATTTTCATACAATCCGTGTAGTAGTAAAGACTTGACATTATGGTTCTAGTATATCATGGTACTCCTTTAATAATGCCAAGAATGTTGTTGTGTTTCATTCCACGTAATGACCACGACCCTCAGCCATGAGGAACACGACTATGAAGAAGATAGCATAGCAGCTTTAGCATTTGTGTGTTACAATAACTAATTGTTTTAAATATCTGTAGCTTCTTAATACTATATATTCTTTGTTTACGTTTCTAAATTATGAACTTTGTGAGTGTGTATATTTTGGGCTACAATCCAGGTGGATCTTTCAAAAAACTTTCTTCTTTCTTTCAAAAAACTCAAGAAAAACGGATTCCGCGTTTTTTGACGTTTTTCTTACAGAATGCAAATTTGCACGTCATCTCATACATATTTGTCAAAATTCCGGAGTGAGTTTAGTTCAACTCGCCGACGCACCCGCAAGTGTAGCGCTAGTGTTCGAGTGAGTTTTTCAGAATGGAAATTAGCCATATCCGCGCGGAATCCGACGTGAGTTTTTTGACGTCTCTAACAGAATCGAAACACAGTTCTTAGTTAATAATGCTTTGTTTTGTGTAATGTAAAGGCTAAATAAATAAGTAGATTTTGCGTAAAGAGTCATCCTTACCACACTCAATAAGTTGCCATACGAACATAATATAATATTTAATAAAAACCATGAACTTGGCAAGTAAAAAAAAAAATATTCCATACCAAGAGTGACACGGCATTCTTGGCTTCGATTGTCATACAAAGGAGATCACTATCCCTCATCAAAATAACAAGACATTGCACAGAACATTTTGTAGTGTTTTGCAGCTCCCCGATTTTGCATATCCCCATGTGTATTTATAAAAAAAACTAGCTGCCCGTCCCGGCTTCGCTCTTATTACTTTAGCAATTTACGTTTTGACTACTAACAAATTAAGATTTTGGGCTTTCTCAAATTTAATTAATCATTATTGGTAAGAAGGACAATTGATTGATAGGATTTAAAATTTTATAAATAAATATATTACGACAAATGATTGAGCTAGCCCCAAAGTAAGTTTGAGACTTGTGTTATGGGATGCTAACTCAACGATATTATATAACAAATACATATATAGAAAAACATCCAAGACCCGGGCCAATCAGAAAAAGATCATAAATTAATATAAGTTTATGTATTGGTGGACTTAATAACTTATATTCTTGTAGATCAAGGCAACATTGTATATCTTCCTTGTCCACATGTCTTCTTAGATTAATCTTTGAAAGATGCAGAAGTTACAATACACTCTTTCTAAGTAAAAAATGGATTTTTTATAAACTACATTAGTTTGCCTGATAGCCTCAGTGTAGCCAGCCAAGAGGACACAGCGCCCCCATTTATTTGTCAAAATTAAATCATTTATTCACAAATTAGGCCGCCACAGACACTTTTTCACGTCATATTCTAAATTAAATGATGTTTACCAAAGCTACAAACTACTAGCATTTCGGAACGACCACTGCTGAGAAGAAATGCCGAAAGAAACTCATTCAACAGTGTTGGTCCCTATTATGCCAGAAGATGCTATTATGTCAAAACTTTATAGCCTGTATGTATTCATACAAATCTTATCATACTTTCAAAACTGGATCACATCGGAATCACAGCACTAACATTAACATACATGAATCACATGTGCCATCTACATACCTGACCAATTAAGATAAGATAGCCCATCCACGGCCACGCCAACCTATTGACCGCTATTGGCTGTAATTGGTCCCGCCAACAGAAGATAACATTAGTACTTAATTATTCTAGTTGTTCAAGTATTTACATACAACTTTTGAATACATACTGGTTCTAATTATGATATTCATATATGTAACATTCCGCGAGTAAAGGTACCTCCTAATTTTCAGTTACACATATTGCTTCTCTATTAAAAAACGATTCAGATGAAAAAAAAACACACACAATTAAACTACCCATAAGGATCCTTTTACAAGTGGAATATAAAATAAATGCAAAATGTTACCTTCAGTTTGTGTAAATTTAATTTTTTTTATGCACCTAGTATAATTAAAATAAAATACAATAGGCATAGAATTTAGAGGAGCTGGCACTGGCTCATGGCAACAGTGGTTTACACGCTTGTCATGTGGTAGTGGCGGTTAAGACACTCTCACAATGGTCGGTCATTGGATGGGTGACCAAAATTATATTTAGCTCCCCTGTGCTTTGGAAGACATGTAAAGACATGTTTTTACAGTTGCTAAAACCTGGTAATCTGCTATTACTCCTTATCCATCCTCAAGGAAGGCCAGTGCCCCAGTAGTAGGAAATTTGGAAATGCAGCACCGTGTGAACAAGTAATAGTAAAAAAATTAAATAAATAAAGTACTCATACCATACTTAAGATTTTCTTTTAAATTATTAACATCAATAATGATTTATTTCATTAATTGAAAAACGTAAACAACAAACTACAAAGATTTCACATCAAACTTTTTTATGAGTAGGTAATAATAAAACATACAGAACCATGGAATTGACACTAAAAATAATATATTTCATTCCATCCATCTCTTTCCTATTTCTTTCACATTCACACAGGCCGCACAATATTTTAAAGATCAGATTCGCAGAAGAGATATTCCCTAAATTGTACCTAATTGTTTACTTTGTAATAATTTTAAAAGTTGAATTGCTTCAATTGTCAATAAGATAAAATTTCTTATTATTGCTTTTACTTACGTTTCCAATAGAGACAGTTCCGTAAAAGCGATCTTGCATGTATTTCATAATTAAAACGTTAATATTGTCCTCTCAGAGACTCAAAGATCTTATTTGTAAAAGCCATGTTTTGAATTTTCATCATCATAATTTGCACCAATCCTGGTACTGAGGTCAATGAACAATAAGTTGTACAGATGAATGAAATCAGCTGTTCCAGGGTTGGCACTGCACTAATTTTACCGTAATCTAAAATCTTAATTAACTCCCTATTGTGGCGTTTTTTCCACATGGAAATATTTTTCTGAGAATGTGGATACGATACCCTACCATTTTCGGCTTTATATACCATTGACCAAATACCTTGTATATATTTATTCAGTGTATCAACAATGGATCTTAAAGTGGAGGATTGTAACATTCAATAAGTATGTGTACATATCTAAGAAATATTTTAATACCTCTAGAGGTAGATGTAATAAGTTTTATCAACAAAATTTATGGCTGTCAAGGGTATATTTTTTATCGATGGTTGAATTTTATCACATAAATATGAAACCAGTTGTAACCGCATTTACGTTCCAAACACCAAAAGTAAACATGACCAAAATATTTGAAATTAGTTGATGTCAAAAGGTGATACAAATGCAATTAATTTATCTTACCAGTTCACTGTAGGCTGCGCTCCTTGATCCATTATGCTATTGGACACTAAACAACCTGGAGTCTCCAATTTATCAGTTATATGGTGAGATTCGACATCGTCCAAAATTGCCGCTCGGTCTGCATTGCTTTTGTTCAATTTATCCATAAATTTATCACTAGACAAACTTTTAGACCTATACCTTCCATTGATAGGTGCAAAACTTTTATCAGCAAACGCACTCAAACCATTCAATTTACTATCATATTTTTCGCTGATTAAATTAGATGACATCTCGCACAAAACAATACCGCGCGAGCGCACGTCACAGCTGTCAATCAGAGCTGCGCGCGAGACAAACTGACGTTCCGTTCCAAGATCCCAATCGTTTTGATTGACGTGAACAAAACAATACAATTCGACCGAATTCGATTCAACGTTGACTCTATTGTATTTTCAATGTGCCTGCATATTATTGCAATTAGCCGAGTTATACGGCCATCACAGCGTAACGATTTTGATCGTTGAAAAAGTCGTTTGTAAAGTACCTATTGTCGTTTTGATTTGAGCAAAATCTATTTAAAAAATGTTATTGTTTGAAAGAAACAATATATTTAAAGCATTTTTTACAAGAGTTGTTAAAACAAAATTTTATTTTAGCGCCAAAGTGTCCATCAGCTTGCAAAAAAGAGCACGACATATTGTTTACAAATGCTTTACAAGTGGAATTTTAAAATCTCCAAAATTTCAAATTTGTCTGATTTTGTCTCAAGATATAATTTCCTTTGACAATGTTACCTACATTCACTAAGTTCCATTATTTTCAAAGTAGGAAATAATAAAGCTTAGATTTTGTTGGTGTGTGTACCCCTCAGAATAGTCAGATGCCAGTAGTTTGTAGCTTGTGAGAAATAACTATAAATATTAAAATTGTCGAGAAAAAGTACCTGTGAAGATCTAATTTCTGAATAAATGATTTGAATTTGAATCAGAATGTAGGTTTCATGGGGTAGAAATTCCAAAAATTATATAATGTTAATGATAACATTTACCTGGTTGCAAGAGCAACAAGCATAACAAGTAACGCAATATATCATGTTAAAGCATGGCCCGTGAGAATTGAAATGCTGCGCCTGCGACCATCGAGGCTGCTACTTGACCTCAAGCGGACGTGACTGTCATCGAAATACTTTGATAGAAACTTATTCCTTGCTTATATTTTGGTGAGTCCTAGAAATAGTTATTGGGATTATTTAGCCGTAAGTATGCTTAGGTATATTACAAAACACCTCCGCCGCGTCTGTCTGTCGCGCGACATACCTCAACTCCAATATAACTATGTGGTGGAAAAGTTATTAATTTTACTTTGGTAAAGCTGTTAGTAGTTAATTTTAATTTGCTGATACCTACTTACCTTTCAATAGACGAGCTGTTTATTTCGCCTGTATCCTTCCAATACTTGGCTATAATGCTTAAGGGCCACGCACTTTCCTTATATCCCATCCCTAAACTACCAAAAGTGGCAACTTTTAAAATAAATATGTATTTTTTAAATGATTCTAAAATGCAAAAGAAATCTTCGAATACTAATTAATAAGTCTATCACTCAGACATCAATGTTACAATTACGAAACGGAGCGAGAAATTCTGCCACAATTAGTTATGCACAGTTGGTCAAGACATTTATAATTTGCTTGCAAATAGGAGAACTTATGGCTATACTAATAAATTGAATACAATTATTTTTATGACAGCAGCAAAAACAGATTAGCCAAACGCAACAAGTCACATAAGTCTGTCAAATGATCTAATAGTAAATCTAAGAAAAGAAACAAATCGATTGCTTGACTAACAATATAAGTAGGTAATCAATTCTTTAGATTTGATAGGTAAGTTTGCTTGACAGATTACGGGTTCAACCGATGTCTCAAGGAGAAATGAAGTGCTAATATTATTGTTATTGTATCAAGTTTATTATCAATTAAACCGCATAAACCAAAGCCAGGTGGCAGTGTGGGAAATGTAAACATCGACAATGCCTAACCACAACAAATTGATAGAGAAATTTCCATATTCATAATGACGTAGACTTGACTACAGTCCTTGCCGACCGACCTTATAGGTAAGTATATTTTTCGATAAATGACTGTATGAACTGTGAAGTTCATACAGTAATTTTATCGTACAACTTTAAATGATCGTAACCTAATCGTAGGGCCCCAAGAGCTGCGCCGGAGTGGCCGTTTCCGAGTCCCGACATTACATTTACTTACTTCCGTTTGAAATTAGTGAGTTAGTGACAGGGCAGTGTTAGTCTAGTAAGTAACAACACAACAACTCTATGAATACTTTTTATGTAGTATTTATTTTATTACTGCGGGAGCCAGGACTAGGAAATACCTGAGGCCACACGTGGGCGACCGAACTTCCCAGCGCTGGTGTTCCTCGCCCGGGCAGTTGGAGATTCTTCAGGGTTCAGGCACGTAGGTTTTAACACTGACACCACTGATTAGAACTTTAGCGTTTTCAGAGTCCATCACCGTTTTTTTTTTTTAATTTTTTCTTTACGAGCGCACGGCGCATGATCTTACGCGATCGGCAATTTTTTTTCAACTCGGGGATATGCATAGGTGAGAGAGGGAAGGAATGAGTGTGCAAGGGAGAGAGTATGCGTGCGTAGTTTTTAAGCGAGAAATATAAATATAATGTAAATAGAGTAAATTAGCGTAGACAATTACCAATGATCAAGATTGTTTGCGCCATTATATAATTTATTGAACAAAATAATAAAGAAGTATTTTATGAAAATTAAATGATAGACAGGTACACACCTACTAAATACTAACGTCGAAACTCACGTGGCAGGCTTGTGATATAGGTAGTTCTTAGATCATTTAGTAATTCGTCATTTACTAAATGATCTAAGAGGTACTTAGTTACTTACTTACCTATCTACCATAAAGCTATCCGCCAGACGGATTTTGATACACACTGTGCCCGTGACTCCGTTTGTATAATTATCTTACGTTTACGTTTGTTTATAAGTATGATTTATATGACCTTTGTATAAAGAGATACGAAATTGTTGGAGACACTGTAGGAACATATCAAACCGAAAGTGTGGCGTTGTGGATTTTTATTGCAGAGTTCATATAGTTATTATTTTATGCGTATTATTATGATAAATCGTCTGATCATCTCATTTGAGTAAGCATAGACACTTACATAGAATTCACAATCATTATCTTAAGTTGATCGAAAATTTTTAAATCATAGCCTTGCATTTGCAATAGAATAGCTACTGTGAAACCCATAGACCATGAACAAAACCTGGCATACATCATCGACGATGCATCGCTTCCTGAAGTAGTTACGATGGCCCACTAAGCGGCGACAGGCCAGACCCCTCACGTCGAGGTATTAGTTAAGAGCCCTAACTGAGTGACGTAAGAAGTAATTTGGCCTAACCTAGGAATATACCCTTATGCCGACGAACCGCGGCCACAATGTCGTCGAACAGTTTGCCAAACTTTGTCGGATTCGGTAGATGTAGGTACAATAATGGTTTTTCGTTGCGGTAAATAAAAGCACTCGTACTAACTACGCAATGTTACGCATTCGCGTCGACATGTGTCTTGAGTTCGGTGACAGTGTGGTGCTGACATCATATGTAGGCAGTCCTTAGCTTCAGTAGGCCACAATTACCTATTTTGTAATGTGTCCAACTAAAGCTACCCACTATTCCATCCACAATCCATCTCACGGACCGTTAACTAAAGACAACATAGCAAAAACTCTGAACACCACGGTCGTTTCATCAAGGAAACTGTTTTGCTCCTCTTTTTGTCTATAAAGTCATTATATTAATGATCCCGTTGTCGCCAAATCATATTTATCTGTTTAAACAATGTCTTAAACTGAGACTGTAATCGTAGCTAACATTTATTTAAATGTCTAGCCAAGCCTAAGTGTATAATAGATACCGAATATTTTGGATTGATATTTGTGGACATGTCTACCACTGTTGTTATCTAAGCTCGGAAATATCTTCTCTTAAAATAAAAATTTGGTAACTATACTCTATTAATGTTGGACTGAGACAAAAGGTAAACAAAAAAGAAACGAGAAATTAACAAAAGCCAAACATTTAAGTAAGCGACATGACTCCATAAAACAACAACAACAAAAAATTTAACATTAACAGAAAGTAAGAACAAAATTAACAAAGGAATAACGATAAATAATGATTTTTTGTTCAAGGTTTGTTTACCTTTTGTCTCAGTCCAAGATGAATAGTGTATAGTTAATTTTCACTGGTCAATGTGAAGAAATTATTCGGGAAAAGCATTTATGGAAAATGGCTCATATCACTACTATAATTTGGCCTAAAATTCTAGAATACACTGAGCCTTAATACCATTGTGTGGAGAAATACATTTTCCCGCCTTTCTGTATATTTTAGATAACAAGTTTGAAAAGTTTGTAAGTGACATCGGAAAAACGGATACTGATGACATTTATTGTCATCAGAAGATCTTGTCGCATTTAACGCTTGACAAAAATCCCATGAGCATGGAGGAGTTCCCTTGTTAGGAGCAGATCCTGAGTGGTGCATTCAGGATCGGCTCCTAACGAGGTACTCCGTCAGGTCATGCTTATCATAATAATGCATTGTCATGGAAACTGACGCGACGTGGGAAATTTCAACTCTGTTGGACAACTGGAAGTAGGAGAAATCTAACTTGTAAGATTTTATTACAGACAGACGAGCAAACATCGGGACAGGGGAAACTAAATAAAAGCTTTTAATAACAATGTATTAATTATGCAATCTATGCAAAGAGATTATTATTAATTACTTAGCACATAGCTAATGCTTTCGTGATACCTAAATTCTAGTGCTCTTGTTTTTAAATTGACTCATGCAATTTTAGAAGAATCATTATGGTTCGTCCCACCGATCATGTCGAATAATGTCATTTTCACTTCCTTCTCGAATTTGTTATATTCAAATTTAAATAATTTATTCAGAAATTAGACCTTCACAGGCACTTTTTCACGTAAATTTTTATATTAAATAGTAATTTCTCACAAGCTACAAACTACTGGCATTTCGGAACGACTACTGCTGAGAAGAAATGCCGAAAGAAACTCATTTCAACAGTGTTGGTCCCTATCATGCCAGAAGGGCTTACCATTATTGTTTCTTACAATGTTTTTTTCTAATAATATATAATAGAAAAAAACATTGTAAGAAACAATCGACGAGCTCGGTGGCGCAGTGCTAAAGGTCTTGCCACTGAACCGAGAGGACCTGGGTTCGATCCCCGGTCGGGTCATGATGGAAAATGATCTTTTTCTGATTGATCCGGATCTTGGATGTTTATCTATATATGTATTTGTTATAAGATATAGTATCGTTGAGTTGGTATCCCATAACACAAGTCTCAAACTTACTTTGGGGCTAGCTCAATCTGTGTGATTTGTCCTATTTATATTTATAATCTGTGTATAGCAAATACTCACCCGTAAGGAACAAATGTGTGACTTTTGCGTGCAGGATTCCTCACAATCTTCTCTTCTTCCTTCGCCTACGGTGCTTTGTAAAAGATATTTATCTACGCATAGGTACTTGATGTGGAAACAAAATAAAGATTAATGCATTATATTTTGTTTACTTAATTATTTTTACACTAGCGCAGCAGCCCGACCTTTGCTTGGTGATGTGTATGATTCTTTTAGAAAGGTTTAGTTACAGCAATGTTATAATATATAAATAAATAGACTAGAAAAAGATATTCCTCATAAAATACAAATCAAATCATACAAACACAAACATACTCAACAATAGACACTTTAATCGTCACTGAATGCTCAATTGCACACGTTCCCAACCACTTATTACAACTACCCACGTGCTAAACAATCGTAGCACAAACATAATGTATTTTTGTAGGTATTTGATTTAATGCTCATTCATGTGCCCATACTGTAATTAAGGCAGTGTAATTACAGGATACTGTGGCAAAAGATCCTGGGACCACAGACTGGTGTTGATAGGCTGTGGTAACCTCTTGTGTGAGCTCCACACTGGTCGCCGAACTCAGATGCCGACGCACATGCGCCGATACGAAAAAATCTTCACTATTTGGTATTGCAATTTCGAGAAAATGTAATCAATACTACTATTATAAAGAGAAAAGATTTGTATTTTTGTTTGTAATGGATAAAGTCAAAAACTACTGGGCCGATTTCGATGAAATTTGGCATAGAGATAGACGGAACCTTCTGGAATGACATAGGCACCTTTTTTATTATGGTTTTACCCGAGCGAAGCCGGGACAGAACTCGGGTATTTAATTTCATTATTGTTACTAAACAATATCTAAACACTATTACTAAATAGTATAAAACAAAGTCGCTTCTCGCTGTGTGTGCCTATGTATGCTTAGATCTTTAAAACAACACAACGGATTTTGATGATAGTTTTTTTAATATATAGTCTGATTCCTGAGGAAGATTTATGTGTACAATTTTACCCGAGCGAAGCCGGTACGGGCCGCTAGTTTGATATACATGAACTTCGATCGGTGCTATTACATTTAATTACATAAGTTAAACAACATACAACCGATAGGTGTTGGAAAGTATGTAAATTCCTATATTTCGCAATGTAATTGGTAATGCGTAGTGTCGCGTGTTCATACTATAGTGACCCACAAATATAGCTTGAAACTGGGGGGCTACTATCAAACACAATACAGGTCATTGCGTCCACACCTAGACTCTTTTATTTTAACACAATGCGTACCTACACGACATGGGAAAAGTGACAGCATATGAACGTTAGCAACGTGCTGCGAGTTTGTATGTTTACAAACCATGCTAAATGGTCTGTGATCTAGCCCCTTATATTATTGGTGGGCCGTATTATGGGCGTGAGGCATTAGTGTCTCTGGACACTAATGTCTCACGCTACGTATAAAAATAAATAAATAAACATTAGGACAATCACACACATTGAGCTAGCCCCTAAATAAGTTCGAGACTTGTGTTATGGGATACTAACTCAACGATACTATATTTTATAACAAATACATATACTTTTAGATAAACAATCAAGACCCGGGCCAATCAGAAAAAGATCATTTTCCATCATGACCCGACCGGGGATTGAACCCGGGACCTCTCGGTTCAGGGGCACTCACTTTACCACTGCGGCACCGAGGTCGTCAATTCACGTCAGTAGCATCAAGTTTTCAAGTGTTTTTCGCACCATTTTTGTTTATTTTCATATTATCCTCAAGATAGTTCGTAACTTATATAAAATTGAATAAAACGTATTAATTTCATATACCATAAGGTTATCAATATCGTAAATCTTGCCAGTTAAACTTTCAGACAACAGTCAACGCATGTGCGCAGGTTTCTTTACCAACTTTTCTTTTGCCGGAAGTAGGTATACTATGCGACGCAAACGAATATAATTAATATTCATTTCATC
This sequence comes from Plodia interpunctella, assembly GCF_027563975.2. Lineage (NCBI taxonomy): Eukaryota > Metazoa > Arthropoda > Insecta > Lepidoptera > Pyralidae > Plodia > Plodia interpunctella. The sequence continues at coordinate 1,180,794 of NC_071295.1, forward strand.
TTCATCGAGAAAATACAATGCACGAGAAAAACTAATTGAAGAGAAGTTTTTGCCACACTTACCGGAAGTCCCTGTAAAAAATTATAATGGCGGCATTAGGAACCGGAAGCGCGTTGTCTTCGTTCGTTCCAGTCATTTATTCGAATCTGTTAATAGATTTCCTAATTAATTATTTTCATGGTCATACGAAACAAATCAGAAAATCTTCTCAATTAAATAAATCCAAACTGATTAGTAAATGCAATTTCTGTTTTGATAAAAATAAAGTGTTGTATGATCATCTGTTTGGTTGCACAGAAAAACTAAAATATATAGTATGTCCAGAAAGTGTAGAAAACGAATTTTTGACGAACTAAATTTTTTTGCAATGGCAATACCAAATATAATGGTCAAGATTGGTTGATACACAGTGTTGCCAGCCAACAGGAGACAGCGGTCTCATTTTATTTCTTCACTCTCTGGACAGACTGTACGTCTATGACAAAGATTTTGGTGGCCATCGTTTTCCTTTTATGTAAATTTTGACAACTATGTCCATTTTAAAACTGTATATATACTTTTATAAGAAAATCAATTAGGTATCTAGTGTAGCACATATCATATACCTACTGTGTTTTTTTTAGTCTTCATACACATCCACCAAATTCAAAAGTCTTTATTCAATTTAGGATGATATACATCACTTATTGACGTCAAAAAAAAAATTATATATACAATTATTATAAAGAGGTAAGCGTTTGTGAGTTTGTATGTTTGAGGCGGGTACACTCCGAAACTACCGAACCGATTTCGAAAATTCTTTCACTATTATAAAGGTGCATTGTCCAAGATTGATATAGGCTATATTTTATCTCAAAATTACCACGGGAGCGAAGCTCCGGGCAACATCTAGTAAATACATAAATACATTCAGGGCCGCAGCAACACGCGAGTCACCTCTGGTATTGAAACATCCATCTAGTCAGTAGAGAAAATTGTGGTTCGTGCGTGTTGGTGGACTTATAGAAAGGGTATTTTTTACCTAGATCCTCCTTCTAACAAAAGTTAACATTTATGTAAAAGTGTGTAATCATTATTTTTAAAACTATTGGCTACACACTATCTTTGGTCTCAGATACCAACGCGAATGCATGAACATTGCGTAGATTTTATCGAATGCAAGAATAACATTGCTTATTTTTTTTATGAGAGCTTTTATTTTACAGCAGATCACAACGCGCAAAAACCAGCAATCGTAGGTACGAGTATATATACCGAATCTGCCAAATTGCGGCGAACTGTTTGGCGATAATGTACACGTACAGCCGACATATCATGTGGCAAACATGATATGTTTCGGTAGGTATTAATACTGATCAGGTAACCAGTTCAGAGAAATAAATATTTTATTGAAATTGAGTAGTAAGTAGGTAGTAGCATCAATCAATCAATTTTTTTTGTACGTCTTAAAAACAAAACATACATAATTTTTAATATAATTAGATTTCGCTTATTGAATGTTTAGCTTATGCCCGCGGCTTCGCCACCGTTAATTTTGTGCGTCCGCTACCTATCTTATTATGGTCAATATCTTGGGTTCTATAAGCAATGTATCGCGATGAAACCTATACCAGATTTCAAGTTAGACTATATCCTATAAAGCTGTGAAAATCGCATCAAATTCCATTCAGTAGTTTTTACGTGATGAGAGAACAAACATACAGACCCACAAAAAAATATTAAAAAATTGTTTTGGCTTCCATTAGACACATAATATACCTATATTTTTTTAATATCTCCATTAATAAAACAGCAAGTGGGCTATGTCTGTACATAGCCCACTTACTGTTTTATTAATGTATAGATTAATACATGCAAATATTGCGTTTACCTACTATTTGAAACAATGGGTAGGTACTCATACCTACCACGAGTATACTATACATACACGAGTATAATATTGGAAATATAAAATCTATTTTAGATTGGTAAGTAGGTAGTAGGTAAAATACCAAAAACACTGCTCCTTTGTTGGTTCATCTTATACTTAGTCTATATGGAATAAAACACACAGCGAGTTCCTTGATAATACTTATAAATAATAATAATAATATATACTTAATTTATTAAATAAACTTATAAATTTATTGGCTTTGCCTTCTTCTGCTATTATCGAATAATTTTCACTAATATTAAAATATTTATTTACAACGACGATAAATCTTTTCCTTTTGAGAATAAGTAGTCAAAATTATTGTGTAGTGAAAAAATCAGACAGACATTTATGTATATCTAAATATTTTGTCCGGGATAAATATATTTTGCGCTATGAAAATTCAACTAAGTATTTCCAAAACATTCAAGATTTCAAGACACGACAAATTTTTCGAAATTAACTTACTACGATTTTTCATGCGGCAACAAACGAGGAAAGTGAAAATGGAAAATTTTGCTGCTATTAATAACATAGGCGCAAAGAACGTAACTAATAAATATCTATTACATTGATTTTAATCTACGTAATAGTTGTCATAAACAATTATTTATGGCTATTGATATCATATTATTCAAGTGAAGCATTCTACGTATAAATAGTAAATAGGTAGGTAACCATGTACTTTTTAAAGAGGATGGGATAGATAAAGTGAGACAATAATCTATTGACTTTGTACTGTACTATCTTTGAAACTAATTTGACCTCATAGGTTTCTACCTTGTTTAAGGTCGACCTTATGCTGCGCATTGTAACCCTGTTATGATGGTACATAACCTAATCGATAGCAGACAATGATCCAATACGCTTGCAGAATATTCCTTAATTATCCTTATGTTTTTAGTTGAGGATATACTTAATGAAAGGTCTGTGTCTGTTCGTATTGTACATATCAATAACTAATGAATAATTAACAATAAGAAAGAAAATGTAAAGAATTATTCGTATGGTCACGCTAACTACCATATTTACAAAAGGAAACACATCTACAACTGTCAAAATTTAATTAAACTACGTAAAATAAATGTAAAAATATAAAAATATAAACGAGACAGTAAAACTTCACGTAGAAATCCTAGGTCCTATTGCGCATATAATAACGCACAAGATACCAACCAATACAAATAGCCGTTGCAAAAGCTGTAAACCGCATACCAGAGTAGTAATTAATTTTGCTAAACAACTTTGAGAACGATCTGTGAGCTAAAACTGTTGGCATCTGCATCGCACTTAAGTCCTCGAAATTCTGTGCCTGAGGTCTCAAAGAAGTGATAAGATTGAGATACGCTAAGTGACCAGCTTCCAATGCAGCCGCCACATCTCCATCAGCAAAAATATCCATGGCCCCCCATTCTACGTGTCTAAACTTAGCATCAGTCTCGTCATATCTCAGTTTAGTAAGAGTGACATAATCCCCACATCGTGGTATGAATATATCATTTATCATAGTTTCCTTGTAAAATGTTGGAGTACTTGCCTCCTCTCCAAATAATTTGACTAGTTGCGCAAGAACCTGCTCTTTGGAATCACCTGTATCATCTTCTCCGACCTTCAGATATCCAATCAGCGACGCATATCGGTCCATGCGACCTGTGGTAGACATCTGAGGACGCTCCATAGCCCAAAGTATAGGACCTTGCAAGCTTAAAATGTCTCCACTAAATCCTTGAGCTTGCCATATATTCTCTTCATACTGTATCAAAAACTTTTTAGCTGAGCCATGTTTCATAGCTTTTATTATCTCAGCTTGAGTGTCTGATAACAGTCGTTCTTCAACTCTAATATTATAAAGTTCATCTGGCCTTAAAGCCATAGCAAGAAGGTTGCATATGTAATCACTGTCACCTTTCATCGTTTCAAGGATAACTTCCTCATCAGAATAGGTTCGGATTTGCTTAATAGATTTAGTTCGGAGTGTGATATCAGCGATGCTTTGTTGCAAGATGTTGGCTAAACGTTTTCTGCAATATCCCAGGAGCTTTTCGCGGAACTTAGTGTTGTCGCCGTCTACATGGTTTCTAGAACTACTGGTTCTGTAGCACTGGTGTAGATAGAACAGCACAGATATTGTATCCGCTGAAGCTCCACAAACGAGTCTAACGATCGTCCTCATAGTGTCCTTCGAATTGGGGAACAAAAGACTGTCACATATATGTTTCTCCATGGAAGTTTGATCGTAATACAACAACCGTTTGGTTCCATGGTCCGTGCTGACTATGTTAATTTGAAAGACTTCTCTTACAATACTATCGAGAGAGTTTTGATATTGATTTAGCTCAAAACGTTCCCAGACATTTAAGTAATCGAAATTGTGGTAGCTGGTGATGCAGTTGGCTGTTTGTCCGTCGACGTGTTGGAAGAGTTTGTTGAGTGGTTTATCGGGGTAATGTGGCTCTATAATGTAGTCTGGGATAGGAATACTGAACATTTTGGAGTACATATCGATGTAGTGCCGAGTGACGTTATTAGCGACGTGCGTGTGTGGTGCCTTTATTACGTTACCTTCCTCGGAACTGTCATCTTCTATTCTCTCCTCCCGTTCCCCCAGAAACACAACATTGCACTTAGAGGCTTCGCGGACTGGCGCGGCCAAGTCGAGAACAACTATTGCCATGGTGTCTCCAAATTCGGTCTTAAGTTTATGTGCAGCCACGATGCCCGGCAGACTACATCCTAGAATAATAATATCAGCTTTGACATGCTTCTTTGGATACCTGCCGCCCCTATATTGATTATCACCCAGTTTCATAACCTGTGCTATTTATATGGGACAGGAACTTTTGTATATTTATTTAGAGATTGACTGTATTGGTTGGGACGATGGATTGGAAATCAAAAGTTGACATTTTAATAATGACAAAATAGTGTTTGACATATACCATATGGCAATGATAATATTGCAAAGGTTTATACAAAAACGGTTTACGTATTAAAATTCATTGATAAATTTTATAATATCATATTATAGTACTTATTTAAATTGATAAATTCCATTACGAATGATTTATTTATTCCAATGACATTCCTGTTGTTTATTTCTCCCACCCCAAGATTGACTGGATCAGTTCGACTTTGTGGCTTTTATTTTTTATATTCGTTATTTCTTTTCTGTAATTTTCTTTGGTGCAATAAAAAGTGTTGTATATTGAGATATAATCTTGGCGAGATATATTTCTTAAGTACCATTATGCAATCGAGATAGGCCAGTCGTCCGTGTTTGTCGCACATCGCGTGGGCCCATGGCCCCACTTCCCGAGGCACCCGCCCCGAACTTAGTTCCCGGAGGACACCGATATTTTCGAATATCATTAACGACATTGTATACTGACCGGACCCTCATTAGCCTTCATCTTTGACCACGCCCTTGATATTAGAAATAATTGGCCCCGACAGTTACTAAGTGACGGTCACAAATATGGTCTAGTATTTGCATAATCTATGACTTGTTATATCGCTACGTAATGCGCGTCACGGCCCCGCCCATGAGCTCACTTGTACAAGGTCACCACACAACTAGACACAGCCTTGTGTCACAAGCACAATATACATAGACACCTAGTTCTTGTAGACAAGACAAGCCTCACTTCTTGACTTTTTAATTTTATGGCTCCATCGTTTGGCCAAACGATGATTTTGCCAATGTCAAGGTTGAGAAAGACACTGTAATTATTACTAAGAATTATAATCGGTTAAAAATTCTACAGCGGCAATTGATCGGTGTCCAAGAGCAGGGGAAACCTAAAACAACACAGCATATAAAGTTAGTATTAACCTAGCTAGTATTAGTACCATTATTATAACTATGGTGAATATACCTTTAACCAATTGAGATGAGGCGAAATAAAAAACAAAACAGAAATAGGGAACAAGGGACATTGGAAGAGATTATGAATAAATATCATTGTTTTTAATAAATTTTGTCACAAGCACAATATACCTAGACACCTCGCATTACTTTAACATTTAAGTATCTGTCAAATAAGTTGATGTTGATGTTGAAGTATTCAGTAAATTTTAGAGCCTATAAATTATTTCACTTTCATTGACGCACTGGAGTCGCTGGAGGGCCAAAATATACATATTTTTTCGTGAAATTTTTAAATTTTCGATATTTTATTTTATCTATTTGATAATACCAGTAAAAGGTTGAACGTATCAGTAAAAAAAAAAGTACCGAGCCTATGGTTGAACTCGGGCCTACATACATAACAAACTTTTTGCGATTTAGATGAGAAACGTGACAAACAGACTTTTGCATTTATAATATTAGTACCATAGAATTAATAGGTACTCCTATAGGTTGTATGAGGTTCTTACTAAATTCATGATTAGTATGGATGGATGATTGACACGTCATGCGCGTCACAGCTCCACCTATGTCTCCAAGAAGGTCCTATCTGAGTAATTTATCTTACAAGTGTGGATTTTTGGAAGTATTCGCGTGGTGTTAGAAGAAATATTTTTGCCTAGCTACGCCCCAGGGCTTCACTCCCTTGCGAATAAAAAGTACCCAATGTGTTATTACAGGTACAGGTTTAGCCGTGTACACAATTTCATAACAATCCGTCCAGTAGATTTTGCGTGACAGAGTAACAACACATCTTTAGCATTTATTTATAATAGACAGATAACATAGATTGAAATATCCTGACCGTTACTAATTGGCTTGTAATGTTATGTAGTTACAGCCCCGAATTTTCGTAATCCGAGTGTAACACCCCGGGTTTGGGTGCATAAAAATTGCAACCACTTTTATTTTATCTTTTTTTTAAATAATGAATGAATGAATGATTTATTTGAACAACTCAACGTACACAAGCTTATTAACACCATGGAATTAGTAGGTACTCCGTTGTACGAAGTACTTATTAAATCCATGATTAACACATAAATAACAAATACATAAATAACATAAATAAAATAATGCACACTGAGCAAAAGCCTCCAGACACTCTTTCCATGCATCTTCCGTAATTAATTTTTAAGTTTTACGTGTCTATCTCTGTATCTGTCTGTGGCGTTGTAGCTCCCAAACGGATGATCGATTTTCGTTTAGTTCTTTTTTTGTGTCATAGATAATTTTATCCCGAGTGTTCTTAGCCATGAAAATCTGTTCAGCTGTTCAAAAGTTGTAGCGAAATGAATATCGTGTTTTTTTTTTAACTTGTATAGGAAATAAAAATAAAATTACAAAAATATGTAGTGGGTATGTAGGTGCGTTCTATTATTCATTAACACTAAGAGTTCACTAAAAGTTCTATTATCTATTAACACTAAGATTATGCTTACAATCACACCGAAACCTCGCTCACTTACCATTCCACTATCGGTCAAATAATTTCCAACCTTAAAATTATTGACTTTAGAATCAAAATCCATTGAAAAAACTGTGCCATTCAAGATCAAGTTCATCATTTAGATCCTATGCTTGCTTGTTGCATTCTTGCGGTTTTTTTTTTACTTTTAGTGCAAATCGTATTAAGGCGACGACGACTCTCATAGTCATTTCTTCTCTTGCAAATCCATCCATACAAATATTATATTACAAAGAGAAAAATAATAAAAATTTTGTATTTTTATTTTGAATATATATTTTGTGTGACAATTTTCAATAATTTTATTTTATTTATTCATTCAAATTTTGACATTTTTAATAATGATGTAAATTCGTCCTCCTAATTTTTAATATATGTATAAGATCTATATTTGTTAATTGACATCCTTGGAGAAAAGGCTGCGGTGAAGTTTGTTGCGCCGCTTCTTCTTCACCTACGCTTTGGAAGCCGGCAGTAGACTTAGTTTAAGTAATTTTGTTGACGTCAATAAGTGATGTATATCATCCTAAATTGAATAAAGAATTTTGAATTTGAAAACATTTGTATTTTTGTTTGTGTGAATGAATAAGCTCAAAAACTACTGGGCGGAATCTGATGGAATTTGACACAGAGATAGACGAAACCTATTGGAGTGACATAGGCTACATTTTTTCTTATAGTTTTACGCGAGCGACGGTCCTCTAGTTTTTAATAAAACTTATACTAATACACTTCAATGTTAATACACGATCAATCAAACGGTAAGACGACAGTGATGTAAAACTGAATGAAAAACTAGTTACAAAAATGTCACTTTTGCCACAAGATTTTGTATTGTCATTAGTGAGATCTTGTTGCATACAACGCGTGACAAACTATGTGTCTGCTGTAAACCGTTGAAGGGTCCCCTCGTTGGGAGCCGACTCTGGTTGCACCATCGTTAAATGCCGCAAGATCTCTCTTACTTAATGATTAAAAATGTCATTTTTGGAAAAAAAAAAACTTGTTGCTCAATTGTGGTCAGAAAAATAAATGTGGACAACTACATGTTTCCCATAGTCGCCTTTCTACTGTTGCGGTTCCATGATAAATATTTAACAAGTTTATTTGTTAGACAAATAAAAAAAAAACCTAACTTTCAATATTTCATAAATCGGTTCACCCGTTGATAAGCTACGGTATCCTGTACAGTACACAGACAAACACACACTTAGCGGTCAAACTTATACCACCCCTCTTTTTGCGTCGGGGGTTAAAAAATTAAAAGCTAACGAAATACTTAATTGGATATAAACGCGATAACATTTGCGATATTCTCAAGTTTCTCTAATACTGATGCAATATAGGATTAATTAACGTAATAATTATTTGTGATTGCGTCTGCCTGAGTTTCATGTTTATTGTTTATACATGAAAAACAAAATATAAAATCTGACGAAACACTTAAATGGACAACGCGATTAAAGTTAAGTGATAATCTCAAGAACCTACTTATCCCAAAACTGATGCAATATGGGATCAAGTAATATAAGATTTAGTTGGTTAGCATATGTTTTGCCAATATTTCTATTGATTGTGTATCAATGTTATCAAAACTACATCTGTTGAAACCACTGATTGTGAAGACGATACGCGTAGTGTTCCCAGCTATACTGCTAAAACAGTATTATACTGTTTTTCTCTAACTTTTTACTGTTGAACAATAGTATACAAAATACTGTTTTCAGACGCTCGTACAAATATTATTTAAAAATTTTGTTCGCTCAATCTCAGTGCAGAGCAGCGGCAAAATTACGCGTTGCCGTGTTCGTTAAAAACATTAAAATAAAATACTTCTATTTTTTTTTCTAAAATACTGTTTATTCATTTTGCTTCACAGACTTACTCGTGAATATACTTTATTTCCGATTTTAAAAAGTGTTGGCAATCCTTGATACGTGTTACCGACTTAATCCGCGTCTAAATCCGGTTCGGAAACCTGTAATTAGGTGATCTGAGAATACCAATAGGTTTCCAAACAAGAGATATCTCTTACACATTCCTTCTCCCTGATATAGTAATTTAACCTTTATTGTACGTAAATTCAACATTCCAAGCGATTTTCCTTTATTTCATTGCCAATACTGGTGTCAGAATTTTATTCAAATCGGTATATGACTAGAATTTTGCGATTACCCACCGTGTCCGCAGACGCAAGTGATCGCATACACACATAGTGAACTTGAACTGTCAACCAGTGTAGGTTTCCTCACGATGTTTTCCTTCACTGGAAGCATTTAGTGATCTATAAAAAGTGCTGTACATGAGTCAGATCGGTATACAGACACAGTGGCACGTGTAGGATTCGAACCTAGGACTTTTTACAGGCGGACGGTTTTAATTATGTTATAAAACTTTTTAGTTTTGTATAGCTTTTGACTAATGTAAAAGAATACTGAGACACTTCAAAAATAAACTCTGTCATACAAACATTTTAATTTATTTTAATATGTTAATATTCGTTATCAGCACGAAGAGCTCTAGAATTTAAAGGAATTTAAGCAGATATATTTTTGTTGTCACTATCGCTGTGTATTTTGTTAAAGATTTTGTGGTTTTCTTTCGAATAAACTCGGAGTCTGAGACTAAACAAAAAGGACTCGAAGATGTCATCTGGTGATCAGTCAAATGGATCAAGTCTACGTTCTCTCGCGGGGATCACTCCACTAAAAGGGCAAGATGGATATGCGATTTGGAAATTCCGAATGAATATGTATTTAAAACATGAAAATCTGTGGAATTGTAAGGGGAAATATGTTATAAAACTTTTTAGTTTTGTATAGCTTTTGACTAATGAAAAAGAATACTGAGACACTTCAAAAATAAACTCTGTCATACAAACATTTTAATTTCTTTTAATATCTCAATAAATCAATTGGCCACCACTATAAAAGAATAACAGACGGGTCATCCAGAAAACTTTATGTGGAGAATTTTATTACATTTGCTCCATAGATTTTCATTTGCACTAGAATTTTTTTACAAACTAATTGGTAATTTACAACTAAATAGGCCATTTGGATTTAATTGAACCAGGCTTGACATGATATACACAAACTAACTTAACTACCGCTATCTTAGACTGATTTATTCATACAATTTACGAGCGATAAATTATTCAATATCACTATGAATATACAAACTTGACTCCGTTCCTAATCAGCTGGTATTAGCAATATATATTTTTTAAATGTATATGACATTGAAGATTAAGTAGAAAATCCAATAGCGTTTACTTTCCTTGCTCAGGGTAAGTCCGGCAGTTCAGCGGAGACGAAGCGGTGTTGGTGTAATAGTTAAGATACCGGAGGATTGAAAGGTCCCAGGTTCGAATCCTACTCGTGTCATTAGCCACATGAATTTGTATACCAATCTGACTCATGTATAAGTACTTTTCATAGGCTACCACTTGCTTCCGGTGAAGGAAAACATCGTGTGCGCGCCACTGACTTTTAAATAAAAAGGCATACTTTGCGTTTTTTTGCGCAGGTTAAAGTTAACGTCAAAGTTGACTGTTGCAACGCACAGTAATTAGACCACAGAATAGATAAATAGTGCCTTATGCCCACTACCTATCTAGATAGGTAAATAATCTAATCATAATGTTTTCACTCGTATTTGTGTGAATGTTTAAAAAAACATTGTTATCTGTTGAAATTATCTACAAAATCGATCTTTGATGCAACAAATCATAGATCAGTGTTATCTCATTTATTCTATTGTTCACTGTGACTATTCTTATAACACTAGTCAAAATCGTGTGTCAATGGTTTTTCAATAGCAGTTCTTATTTACATATTCAGCACTTAATTGAAATACCTACTATTGATACTCCATTCGTTGACAGAATCAAAACCCAAATACTACATATCTTATCTGAATTGTCAATAACATTTAAGTGATACAAAGAAAAAAGTGGCTGATAGTGTAGTTGTAACAATACTTAACTTAAACACTCAATAAAAAAATTTACATGCAAACAAATTCACACAATTTGATAGAAAAAAAACATTGGCAACTTTTACACACAACAATATCATTTTAAGCACAGCAAAGCCACAGCTGAGCTGATTTTCAGCTAAATCGTCGCCTTAACAACTTCCCAGACTGGAATAGAAGCCGGCGCTTCGATGGTAGCTCGACGTGCGCCCGCGCACGTACGCCAGGCCGCGGTGCGCGTGCTCGTTGTTTGACGGCACGACATTTCCCCGTACCGTCATATATCATTGATCTATGGTATGAGTCACCTAGATAAGTGTCGTTACCATTGAAGAATGGACTAATGCTGTATAGTATTTGTTTGTATGTAAGAGACAGATCTGATGGTTCATAACTGAACAGATATTAACCGCCTGATTTCCAAACAGATGCTACAGGAATAAGAGAACCACGCTCGAGAGGGTGAAATCTCGCTGGAGAATGATTTAAAACAGAGGGAAAACACCGAAGATAGAAATATATATTCAAGAAATACAATTTTGAAAAGATTAATGTTACTCTTGCGTACGACGGAAATATAAACGTGCCTGGTCGTAACGGGGAAAATGATCTTTTTCTAAACGCCCAGTTTCAACCTCGATTTGAAACTTCGCGACTCGAACAAAGCCGGCTCCAGACTATCGCAGATCATTTCGCCCACCTGCTGCTACATTGCTGGTTTTTCATTGCGGTAAATAAAAGCACTCATACAAGCTACGCAATGTTCACGCATACGCATCGTGTAGAGCCTAAATAATAATGAAGTCCACGGTACAGACGTTACATAATGTGGAATCATTATGTTGTTATAATGTGAATGTTCGTTACCCGTCTTCAAATAAATAAAATAATAAATAAACAAAATAGTCATTTATTCCAGTAATCTTGGTTACAATATAAGGCTATTAGGTCTTCCCAGTGAGTAATCTAATGATATTCGTGATGGGAATGACCTGCTACTTCCTTAAAAGTATTACATAAAGACTACAATTGTGAATGTTAATTAAAAGAAATAAACAAAAAGGAACAAGGTTACGGTAGGAAATTAATGTGAGACCATAAGTGTGCATGTGTCAGTTGAGGTAAATATAATATATAGTGTGAGGAGCAGTTTGGTTTGCGATAATAGTGGTATGTGTGAATCGTAGCAGAATGATAATCAATATATATACTCGGGACTTGAAGTTATAACTTTATGTAGGTTTAGGTAATAAGTTTTCAATTTCATCATAAGTAAGTGTGTCCAAGTATTGTAACAAACTCTTTTTGCATTAAAATTAAACAAGGAATTTCCAATTTGTCACGATATTAATAAATAAATATATATATTATGACGAATCACACAGATCGAGCTAACCCCAAAGTAAGTTCGACACTTGTGTTATGGGATACTAACTCAACGATACTATATTTTATAACAAATACATATATAGATAAACATCCAAGACCCGGGCCAATCAGAAAAAGATCATTTTCCATCATGACCCGACCGGGGATCGAACCCAGGACCTCTCGGTTCAGTAGCAAGAACTTTGCCACTGTACCATCAAGGTCGTCAATATTCTTTTAAAATAATAATTCTTATACTTATATGTGCTTATATGGTAGGGGAGGCTTTGACCAGTAGTGAGACAACAATCAGCCAGAGTTCAAATTTGTTAAAATTTTTCACTTATTCGAAACATATATTTGTATTATTAAAAAGTAATATAAAACTCGTGTCGTTCCATACAAGCATAAATTTCGCCGTGTAGGCAGGACACGCATATATAATATTAGTGTGAATGTCAAAGGCCAAAGCATTTAATCAGAAATTAGACTTTTGTGTCTATCTGTCAAATAAGGGGTGACCATGTTTTATATGTATATTTTTTTATGTATCTCACATACAACAAACCTAAAACTCAAACCTAAAAATAAACAATAGCCTTGTATCACACAGAAAATGCTTTCAACAAAAAAGTTATAAAAATCGCAAATGATTAAAATTTCGACGACCTCGGTGGCGCAGTGGTAAAGTGCTTGCCTCTGAACCGAGATGTCCCAGGTTCGATCCCCGGTCGGATCATGATAGAAAATGATCTTTTTCTGATTGGCCCTGATCTTGGTTTATCTACCATTGAGATAGTATCACATAACACAAGTCTCGAACTTACTATGCGGCTAGCTTAATCTGTGTGATTTGTTCTAATATATTTATTTATATTTATATATTTTTTTTAAATCGTCTCGTCCCACACAACGGGCTCGCGCGTTGATCTTGTTTAAACTCGAGACCAACCCGCGTTGCGGACGCGCCGATTGCGATCATTTGCAACGTTACGATCGCTGTGTGTCATTTCGCGAGGTTAATGGCCGTAATGCCTGACTGTACGACAGTGTAATGTACGACTGTACGTACACTGTAATGTACAATTGTAATTGTAAGCATGTCTTTACGTATGATGTGTCACACTACACCACACTGCGGCGCTACGAAAGACTTCAACGCGCTTATTTCTGTATAGGACATAAAAAGTAATTATGTTTTTTGCAAAAATTAAATTTTTATCACAAACTTTTATTGTTGTCAGATCTATCTTATTGCAAAAACATATATGTGAAGCAAACCGTTGAGGAGTTCCCATGTCGAAAGCCAATACAGGGTGCACTACCGGGTCATGTTCATCATTGATTATTATTAACTTGTGTGTGAAATGGAGAAGGCAATGGCAAACCACTCCATTAATAATGCCAAGAAAGTTGTTGTGTGTGTTTCATTCCAAGTAATGACCACGAAGATGCTTCTTATTTCTAAAGAAGTCTCTTCTATCTAGTCTCTCTCTACCGACTACCGAGAGAGCCGAGAGAGGAAAAAGGAAAAAATGGAAAAAGAGCGTACTCGTGTATACTTTAAACTAAAAGCCACTAAGTAAAAGTTTCTTCTTGGATTCTCCAATTTGGGTCAGTTTTCCTTTTAGTGTAGAACTAACGAGTCGTCTCGGCTTCGCTCGGGTAAAACCATAATAAATTATACCTAAACCTGCCTCAGGAATCACAAAAAAAACCGCATCAAAATTCGTTTCGTAGTGTTATAGATACATACGTATGGTCGCATACGTACAGACAGCGGGAAGCGACTTTGTTTTATTATGTAGTGACACAAATACAATAACAATCACAACCGTATGGGGCAGATTATAAGAGCAGATTATTTCAATACACAGGCGCTCCTATTTATACAGGGTTACTGGTATCAAACGCAAAACCTCCTAAAGACTACTTGGGTACATCAAAACAAGCAACTTTTATTCTACGACTTTTCAGGATTCGTAGGTTTTTTTCATATTAAAAAAAATCTAATTTGCGATTCTACACATCTTAATTCTATGTAATAGCCGAGCAACACGAGACAGTACAGTAGCGTTATGTAGCGGAATCGAACATAGAGTTAACGTTTTATAGAAACGACATTAATTAAAACTGTTAATTAAAACTAAAAAAAGATTTTATTTTTTTTGTATTTATTATGTTTAGACAAAAGTCGTAGAACAAAAGATGTTAGTCTCTATGTACCTCATGCGCCTTTGGAAGGTTATGCGTTAGATACCAGTAACCCTGTATATGCAGAATAAAAACTATCATTAAATAAGATTTTATTGATTTTCCAAATATTCGCCATGATCAACGATGCGCATTCGGTGAAACCAGTTTTCATAGCACTTTTTCCAATCGGAAGGCAGTTTCTCCAAAACATGATTATTCAATTTTGAAGTGCTGTTATTATCTACCTTTGTTAATATAATATTCAGTACTAGCTTTTGCCCGTTGCTTCACCCGCGTCAATATCCCACGGGGACAGTTCAGAGATCTATCATTTCTTGCATTATTTGACGAATGTCGATTGGATAGAAGCTTGAAGAGGAACATACAAACTCAATATAACAGTTATCGTAGATATTAAATTAAATCGAAAAAGTGGAATAGGATTGAACAAATCTGAAATTTATTTTATGACCCGGTCGTATAGAATATTCCTAGTATTATATTCATTATAATAATAACGATGATACCTTAGGTTTAATCACCTTACATAATGTAAATCTACTCGTACCCAGGAAGAGCGGATACTCCAAACACAAGTACGTACATTATGTACTTAAAAGGACGCTCCCGCCACAATGTTGGTACCTTTTTGTAAGTGACTCAATGAATATGTTTCATTTTTCAACGGCTTCTTCTCGGGTTGAAAATCGATGTCCATGTAATCTTCACGGAAATTAAAACAAGTCGCTCGGTACCAAATCGGTGTCGCTCGGTGCTCAACTAATATTATAAAAGCGAAAGTAAGTTTGTTTATTACCTCTTCACGCAATAATTACTGAAATTTGGTACACGGTTAGAAAATAACCTATAATAACACATAGGGTTTTTATCCCGAAATTCCCACGGGAGCGAAGGCCCGGAGCGCAGCTAGTTATTAATAATTGTTAATTCCACCGTTACACCCTCCAAATATCGCGTCGTCGTTTCACCCGAAGTGTAAAAGCCTTGCATTTTCGTGATTGAGAGTGATTCTGCGTTTTCATATTGTGCAAAGACTTCTGGCAAACAAATGGTCGTGTACCACTCCGTATTAACAGATTTACTATTTTCTAATGGTACAATAGCCAGATAGCCATTTAAACCAAAAAACATGCGCCTATTTGCTTCAAAGTGCTATTTGCACGTGCAATTTTTATTGAGTTCGGCTCGTGTTGGAACATCCAAACTGTTAATTATTGCCTAGTTTCTGGGTCATAGTCATCATCATCATCACCCCATCATCATGGGGTGCCATCTTCCAATTGAAAAAAAAAAAACATTGTAAGAAGCAATAATGGTAAGCCGATCTGGCATGACAGGGACCAACACTGTTCAAATGAGTTTCTTTCGGCATTTCTTCTCAGCAGTGGTCGTTCCGAAATGTCAGTAGTTTGTAGCTTGTGAGAAATAACTATAAATATAAAGATTGTCGAGAAAAAGTGCCTGTGAAGGTCTAATTTCTGAATAAATGATTTGAATTTGATGTTTGGAGGTCAGCATACGGAAATCCTCACGGCTTTGGGCCGCTATTTTCAGTTATTTGTATCTAAGTCCGGTCCAATCCTTTATGTCATCAAACAACTTTCGTCGAAATTAAATAAATATTATAAATAAATAAATAAGCATAAATCCATTCATTACCTGTGTGTGGATTTAATACAAACAGCTTTTGATGAATCACGATTGTATTTTTTTTTTAATCATATTTTTGCACCAATCTACGCGAGCCTGTTTTTGATCTATTGACAAGTTGTGCGGTATCAAACGCGAACAAACTTTTTTTTGCCAAGTGCTCGTGTAATATCTTATGTATTCTCGTCATACTAATGCCCAAGGTCGCCTCTATCTCGATATGTAACATCGTAATATTCTTACATTATTCAACTCACACACTGTTCTTCATCTACTGTCACTAGAAAGCGGTATTCGTAGATGTTATATGCCTTCAAGCTACTAAATCGACACCAGCATTAGCAATAATACAATAAGAAAGAAATAACGAATTTATTTGTTGCCTTTTCTTTATGAAATTTGGCATAATATACTAGGTAGTGAGGAGAAAAACGTAAGCAAAGCAAATATTATATTATTTATTGATACAAATTCAACACACAACAATCAAATCAGAATCAGACTATAAAAGAGTATAATTTTTACATTGAGCTTGTGTCCGTATCGTTCAGATCTACAAGGAATTTTCCATAAATATTCCAATGAATTAATAATGATGATGTGGAATATTCTATGGTAAAGGTTATCGCCAAAATGACTGAAACTGGCACGCTTAAGATATATTGATGTGTTCCAATCAGAGTATCCCTGCTGAAGAGCACCTTGGCGAATAGCACATAACCTATAAATTATATTTGCAAGTGGTCTTCGTGGACTAAACCTTATTGTTTATATTTAATTCCACAAAGATCACATATTATTCCAGAGCCTAGTTATGAAGGCATCATTTACTTTTTATGGTAAACATATATTGACAACAAGTTTATTTAATAGACAAATTAAAAAACCTTTATCAATATTCATTTTGCTACAACTTTTGAACGGGTAAACCGATTGTGATCAAACATATTTAAGAACCACCGCATAAAAAATAGCGATCAAATAAAAAAACCGCATCTAAATCAGTTCACCCGCAGATTAGCTACAAACACAGACAGACAGACAAAACACTTACCAGTCAAACTTATAACACCCTTCTTTATGCGTCGGGGGTTAAAATAACAAGAGACGTTTATTAATTACTCACGTCGATTCATGACATCGCTAAGGTTCCGATAGCTACGCCACTGGATCAAGACAATTTACAAATTGTGTACAACACACTCGAAAAGGAAGAAGGCGATCGATTTTATAGATCATAGCAATTTTGTATTGTTTTTGTAAATTGCGCAACGTAATCTTGTGACTATACAATCGTTTTTTTATAAATATGTAAACATCTATGAATGTTACGTAAAGTCTACGCAACGCTTATCACAGTTAATGAGAAGGATTACAAAGAAAATAAATATTATTACAAGTAAAACTAAGAACACCTTTACGGTACTTTTTTTATATAATGTCCATGACTGAGACAATACAGGCAAAGCAATCGTTTTTTGAAATAAATCCCTAACATTCACACAGATCCGCTTGTTGCTATATATATATATGGTATCTGGAAAACAAAGAGATGACGCCTTATTAAGTTTCCTCTAAAGTTATGTGATGGTACGCGGGGCGGAAGACATATGGGTGGGGTACGCGTCTCCAATATAGTGCCGCCATCTAGTCCGTCGGCCCTCTCTCTTATTACCGTATTCGTAGGCATTATGTGGAATGTAACACACACAACGGCTTTCCTGACAATTTTATGGAGTGGTTTTCCATTGTCTTCTCCATTTCATACACAAGTTGATAATCAACCAGAGTACAGGTTTCCTCACGATGTTTTTCTTCCATATGACATGTAAATTACTAACATGAGTGAGATTGGCACCTAATATAATCTAATATTGCACGAGTACGATTCGAACCTCGGATCTATTAATTACAGGACTTAAGCCACCACCGATTCAATTGAATCGTGAATCTGAGGATCGTGGTCATTACGTGGAATGAAACACACACAACAACTTTCTTGGCATTATCAATGAGTGGTTGCCATTGCCTTCTCCATTTCACACACAAGTTAATAATAATCAACCAGTGTGCAGGTTTCCTCACGATGTTTTCCTTCACCGGAAGCAAGCGGTGGACGATGAAAACTACTATAGGTACATGAGTCAGATTGGTATACAAACTCATGTGGCACTAGTAGGATTCGAACCTGGGACTTTTCGATCTACAGGCGGGCGTACACCTTTAATTATAATAGCAATTTATGTAGATACAATTTATTTTTTTAAAGCTAACTTTAAAAAAATTGTGCTGTGGTCCCTACCTTTGTACATTAACGCTTTAGCAAAGCCAATTTGCGCTTGTCCAGTTTTCGAAAGTGACTAAGCTTTTCTACGCCACAACAAACCTGCCTTATTTATAGTTTGTATAATCCACTAATAAATTATTTCAATACATTTAATAAAACTGTAAATAAATAAATAAATAATGAGAGATATTAAGGATAAAATCCGTAAAATTTTAATTTTAACCGTCCCTGGGTACATGTTTAAAAATGTACCCACAATATTTTGTAATCCTTATGCTGTATTATGCAAAAATTATGAATTGATTAAGTGAATTAATAAAAGAATTATTAAATAAATATGGAGGGTCTTTATGGGACTAATATAAGCCAAAACATTTTTTTTTTTACAATTTTTTTCTATCTGTAGGTATATCTATTCACGCTTCATGCATGGTTTGTTAAAATCTCATACTTATAGGTTTCATCGCGATACGATGCCTGGCACCCGAGATATTGGCAACCAAAGACAATAAAAATATTTTTTTAATCAGAAGATTTGCTCATATTCATTTATGGTTAGTGTGGTGTGGTGATTGCAGTATTGAAAGACATTTCATTCGTTTCATTATACAATACTAGTATCTGTGGTTTCCCCGATTTCATTCTCGTCTACAAGGTCCCGAACCGTTCGCTACAAAATCCTTCAGTTTTTGGACTCGACTATGATTTTACGACCATTCGCCCGTCTGACATCCATCCCATTTTAAGAATGCTGCTATTGCCTATCAACTAACCAATCTAATGACATCCACAACAGGATATGGAGTAGTCAGTCCAATTCTATAGCGGCAGTAACAACTACTTTCATTCTTTTTTATTTCACACACTATTATTGCCATCATCGATACATGCAGACAAATGTTTTTCTTGAAACTTTGTTTCTGCTAAATATATCATAAGTTCGAATTCGAACCTTGGACCATTTGACAACAAGCAGATACGGACACGTTATTTCTGATTGAGACTGTATCAACTGTATGATTATAAGCCAAAACGATAAAGATTCTAATGCCGGCTCCACACTATCGCGGACCAGTTCGCCGAACATGGCGGATTCGCCACACATTGCTAGTTTTCCATTGCGCTAAATTAAAGCACACATACGAATTGGGCAATGTTCGTGCATTCGCGTCGGCGCGGCGTCTGTCCGAGTTCGGCGATAGTGTATCGCCAGAGCATATTCGTAAGGTGTAAATTCCACACAGATAATACGAACTAAGTTGGTACATACGACTGTTCACTCATGTATATTGATAACAAGTTTACACAACATTACACAAAGCGACAGTCGAATGTGAAAATATTTACTATATGATTAAGTTTCTTTGTTTGTAATCGCGCTAGTATTTGGCGCCACTGTTTTTGCATGATAAGGCCACTAAATAAAACCTATACTTAGTAGAAAATTATTTAAACCCAAATTTGATGGACTTGAGTCCGTCTTATAAATAATCTTAATTAATTATCTTTTCAGACAGAATCCATATTACATTATATGTTAGTGCAATAAACTTTGTTCGTAACTTATTTAATTCGCTCTGGCCACGTGATCCGTGATCCTTTATACGACCTATAAAGGATATATTATCTGTGTCCAATATTTTAGTATGGCATCTATCTACCCTGCTAGCAATAAATATTGAGTAACATTGGGGCTGTTGGGGGTGACAATCTACTCTCCACTTGAGATTTTCTACGTCGCTTCAGTTTCCATGGTAATGCATCACTCAGCATCGGTTCCCAAACAGGAACTCCGCAACGGTACAAGATCTCTCTGACGTGAAGAAAGCTTATGACAAAATTTTATTTTTTTTATGAAAAACTTGTTAAAAGTTACTAGTGAGACCGTAGAATTCGTTTTTTACTAGAATTCTCCGTTTGATAAGTCAAAAAGCAGGGCAGCCCGTTTCTCACGCAATTGAAGTTTGCTTCATCAGTTTTCTCAATTTTTTTTCCTGACTTTATAGCACAATTTCTATATTTATAAAAAAATACCGTCGAAAAGTTCGAGCGAACTCATCAATCGATCGTACTTTTTCGCTTATAAATTCGCTTACAACCATCGAAAGGAATTGGAGAAAACTCATTAAGTGAACTTCTATTTCGTGAGAATCGGGCCTCAGGTAAGAAACATATTTAATTTAGTATAAGAATTCATCTATATACCACTGAGATACTTACCATCCGATCCGATGTATGTATGTTACACTTTCACGATCAATCTACTGGATTGATTGTTATGTTTGGTACACGGTAAGAATATAACCTGAAATACACATAGTGTACTAAACCGAAATTCCCACGGTATCGAAGCCCCGGGGCGCAGCTAGATCAATAAATAATTTAAACTTGATTATGAAGGAAGTAGATTTATACCTAACTGTGAAATTTGATGCTCTGTGAATGCGCATAGGCATGTTTAACTAGGATGTTCCCCACGTGGAAAACGTGGGGAACTTCCTTAATGCACGTTTTTGCGGTGTGACGCGCCAGACAAACAAACGTACGAGTGTTTGTCGTCAATTCCGTTATCTTGTCATCAGACGTCATGCGATCATTGATTAGCTGTGTGAGTAATATGGTGTTTGCATTGGTTTGTATTATGTTGATTGAAATGACGGTATGATAAACTGTGCTTTGTGACGCTCCACAACTGGAAATCATTTTTCTAACACTAGTTTATTATGCAAATTGAGTTTGTTGTTCACACTAAATTGGAACACAACTGGAAAATTCTCGCCAATTGATTTGCCGGCAGTCAATATATACTTAATTATATGTACTTTTATGTCTTCTATGTACTTTTCTAATATACATGCTTAATATTATCGTAATTTTATATTTGAAAATATCTATACTACATGGCTAGCTACGGAAATAGCCTGTAAAGTCCTTTTGGCCCAAATCTAAAATCCTTACGTAAAATCAACCAGTTTCGTTTTCATATTGAGTGACATGTATACGACAAGCAGGGACCTACGGAAAGATTCCATTTAGAATATCCAATTTTAAAATGTCTTCAATTCGCTCACCACATGAACTGCATTCAAAACATTATTGCAGAAAGCTAAAGATGCAATTTCGAATGACGAGTCTTCAGTAGGGTTGCGCATATTTGCAATTGAAGTAGTTATTTATATTATATTGCAACAAGTGCATCGACCTGTGCGATAGGTGTGTCGCGTTATAAATGAATCACTAACTTATTTTTAGATAACGATAAAAAAAAATATACGCCAGGAATTGTGTAAGACTATTTCATTGAAAGGCGCCACTGGTGAACAGGATATAACGTTAATTGTTAAAATTTGACGAAATACAATTCCCTTCCTTGGCAATCGGATAAAATGAAGTCCTAATTCAATGGCCTTTCAGAGCCCCTAATAAAGCTGATAGTTAGCCCCCGGCACCATTGCTCAAATATAAATCAAATCATTTTCATTTGCTCCATTGCGTCGACGAATCACATTGCCCTCTAATGTTTTCTATAACTTTTGACATTGACGTGCGTCGTCGTACGTCAACGTACGTTGTACGTCGAAACTCAGCAATCGGACCGGGCTCTTCAGACTGTCGGCAAATAAGACCGATACTCAGACCATAAATATTTACTGTTACAATATTACATATTTTTACAATGTGTGTTTATCACATTTTAAAACAATCAATATGTATAAAAGGCGTATCAAATTACATGTAGGTAATTAAGATAAATTAAATTTGGTGTATAGTTTAATATAAATAGTATGTGTTTAACAACAAAAGTGACGAAAAGCCCAAAATTAGATGAATAAAAAAAAATGGAAACTATAGAAAGTTTATACAATGATTTATTTTTTCTGCTATCAGTCTGCTTTTTATTCCTTTTATTGTTCCAAGTCATTCCCTTTTCTAATTATCACTACAATTTTAATGTACTGCACCTATACGCTTAAATTTGTTGTCATAAAAGTTGTTATGTTATGTTTATTGATCAGGAACCTGACAGAGAATAATTTTTCATTATGAGCATAATTTTTCCCTCAGTTAATGTTTATTTTTTAATATTTTATTGATGAAAAGCCATTTTATATTACTCAAAACACAGCTCCGCCTTCAGTAAGCTATATTTGACCTCGGGTTATTGACTATATTCCGAATTCATTAAAAATTTTGGTGATTTTTGTTGCAGATGCAGTTAATGTTACACAGGCTTTTTGCCCCTAGGCAGAGCCGCAAACTACAACGTGTATTCTATAAAAATCGTTTCAATTTGCCAATATAACATTTGTCAATATAATATAATTGAAACTACTATATTACGTGCCATCTATAACTTTCTTCATATTTATAAATGCAAATTTTGAAGGATGATGTATGTAACTGACATTGCACGCCTGTAAGGGTATCTGTTGATACTATTGTATTGTATGTGCTATCTATACCTTGTACTACAGAGTTACTGCAATAAAGATATTTGAGTTTGAGTTTTCAATTGATATTTGTGCCTTTTGACTATGTACATTATGTACTTTTATATATTATTAGAAAGAAAAAAAAAACATTGTAAGAAACAATAATGGTAAGCCGATCTGGCATGATAGGGACCAACACTGTTCAAATGAGTTTCTTTCTGCATTTCTTCTCAGCAGTGGTCGTCCCGAAATGCCAGTAGTTTGTAGCTTGTGAGAAATAACTATAAATATAAAGATTGACGAGAAAAAGTGCCTGTGAAGGTCTAATTACTGAATAAATGATTTGAATTTGAATTTGAATTTGATATTTCAATAAGCCATAAACCAGTCATAAAGCTAAATATGACTTAACGATCATTCAGGTCACAGTTCAGAGATCTCATACATTTTAATAGTAATAAGTAGTTGAATGTCAAATAGTTTAACGTTAAATGAATAATTTATAACGTTGTAAATAATTCTAGCTGTAAATAAGCTTTAAAAGAGCGACAGTAAATCCTTGTAACTGAAAGTCGTTGTCGCGGGTTTAAAACATGCAAATTGAAAGTTTTGTTATTGTGCTTTATGTTGATGTTGTGATATTTTTGAGTTATTAAATATTTATTTTTTCACGATGGAAAATTATTTATACGACTTAAAGATGAAATCTTTACATTAAACTTGAACTAACTAAAAAAAAAAGTACTTCATCATCATGGGGTGCCATCTTCGAATTGAAGTTTGGAGGTCAGCATACGGAAATCCTCACGGCTTTGGGCCGCTATTTTCAGTTGGTTGTATCTAAGTCCAATCCTTTATATCACCAAACCACTTTCGTCGAGGGCGGTATATTAATAAGTACTTACTTAGAAGAAAAAAAAACTAAGAATTGAATACATATATTTACCAATATCTATATTATATATCTAATCTTTATTCTGTAAACTTTATTTATCTATTACTGAAAACTGCTGTAGAAGTATTTTATATCACAAACAGATCGAGAGATAAGGCTCCCTTGTACATTTATTTTAATCAGAAAAAAAAATTTGAATATTGACGAAATGTAGCAGCAATCTTTTGAGCGTTTTCTCAGGTTCCATCCTCCGCCACAGAGCGTCGGAGCCCACTTTCCACTTTCCTACTTTTTCTCCTCCATTTCGTACGGTCTTGTGCATCCTTGGTCACCAATATCCATAAATGTGTTGATTCCCACCAAGATATAATACTTTTTGGCGACCAATATAAAGACATTTTGCCAGCATTTCCTCATAAATAAATAAATATATTAGGACAAATCACACAGATTGAGCTAGCCCCAAAGTAAGTTCGAGACTTGTGTTATGGGATACTAACTCAACGATACTATATTTTATAACATATACATATATAGATAAACATCCAAGACCCGGGCCAATCAGAAAAAGATCATTTTCCATCATGACCCGACCGGGGATCGAACCCGGGACCTCTCGGTTCAGTGGCAAGAACTTTACCACTGCGCCACCGAGGTCGTCCTCATGTATCATCAATTTATTTTAAAACATTATGCTTTTGTTGTTGGAACCGCGGGCTTGGAGCATGTGATGGATCAGGTTGGGAATCTCGTGACGTGGGTCACGCGCTCGCAAATATTAAACACAGTTTGTTATTGTTTTCCTGTTTTTTTGATTCCCAAATTATTGGGAAGTTGGAAATTTTTATTGTATTGTCTTCTCCCTTCCCGGAAAGAACGGTCCATAGTATAAACATTTTGTTGTTTTCCCAAACTATAATTATATATTTTTTTCTCTCAATTTCAACATCTTATTGCAAATATCTTTCTAAATTAAACTAAAAATGAGCCAAATAAAACTAAAACGAAATAAACTAAAATTTAAAATTCCCGTGGCTTCCTGCCAAGAAGGCTAGCTGCATTTCTGCTTTGGATAGCGAAGCTAATCGATTGTGTAGTGACGGAGATCGGTCGTGGAGATAATTCTTTCTAAATCTTCCTTGTTTTGTTACACACATTCTAAGAAAGCTTCTAGTTCTATCTAATGTCCAAAAACCCATTACTTAACTACTCATTAGTATATAAAACAAATAGAGTTTAGACTAGACGGAACCTCGAAACAAACAGTCAAACAGTTGTCTACGTGACTCATTAGAGGTGATCTTTGAGTTGTTAGCTTTCGCGAATTCTTGACGTCTTGCACACGTCATAATTCCGCACTAAAATAGGTCAAATCAATTTAGTTTACTACTCGCGATAAACACATTGAAGTAGTAAACGTGAGTAGGACACGACCTAATTCTTAATGTTTATAAATGCGAATTTTCAAGGATGATGTATGAAGCTGACCCAATTTTGAATCAGGTTTTCACCACTCCATACCGTCCCGCGGACGTCGTAAGAGGTGACTAACGGAGACAAAGCAATTTTTATAAATAAAAATTGCTTACAGTTAAAACATGTACAGTAAATTTCTGGCGTGTTATCATTGTCATTTTCTGAAGTCATTCAAATTCATAATAATATACTATGACATATCATATGGCAATGTGAAACGAAAAATAATCAAAAACTTCCCTCCAATAGATTCGGGTGGCTCCAACCTTCAATAAATGAGCCCATTGCTTTTCGAAAAGTATTGTAAAAGTAGCTTATTTTATTAATTACAGCTTTTTTTTTAAATCGGTATCAATAATAGATGACGTATCAATGACTCCTATAGTAGCTGGTGTGTGTTTTCTTGCCATCAGACAACAATTAAAGGCGTTTATTGGTGGTTCGCAGAGCGTTTCGACAGCTGCGGCCGCGCTGACATTACAATTTTTCAAATTTTAACAAAGACAAGAATTAGTTATACTATCTGACTTTAAAATAATTAATCTGTACTGTGGTAATGTTAATTTTATAAATGATTGATTTATATTTTGTCGATATTTTAAAAATTATTCCTTGCTCAAGAAAATTGAAGATCGAAACTGTTATTTCC
Source organism: Plodia interpunctella (assembly GCF_027563975.2). Lineage (NCBI taxonomy): Eukaryota > Metazoa > Arthropoda > Insecta > Lepidoptera > Pyralidae > Plodia > Plodia interpunctella. The sequence continues at coordinate 1,207,034 of NC_071295.1, forward strand.
TTAATCAGACCTCAGGTATTTTTAATTAGTTGACTTAAAAATGGAAGTTCCAACGACATATTCACGAAATCCATGTCACGGCTGTGCGCCTCTATGCGCGTGCGCACGTAGCCTCATCTTTTAAGGACCATACGCAATTAGAGAAACTAACCTAAATGCCAAAGAAAACGTTTATTAATTACTAGCTTTTGCCCGCGATATCGCAACGAAAGTAAATCGACTGCGAAAAAACCCGGGAAATTTGTCAAATGGGAGAGAAAGACGCAGTTACGTGTCGTGTCTTGGCAACCTCTCTTTCTTATCGTCGCGTGTACATTAAGCGTAAAAATAAATATTACTTTTTATTTTTAAGGTTCGGCTGGGATTTCACAACTAGCCGCCTGTATTCCACTCTCTTTGGGAATATTCTTGTTGTCTCTCAGCAGCCAAGTCTATGTGTCCCTGTCGCCTTGTAGTAAATCCACTCGGGCGCTCGTCCAAAGGTGTCCTGACAGTCTGACACGTGTCAGCAACGCCCTCGTATGGAAACAAAACATTAAAACAACTTTCTCTATATAACAGAACATACAAAGGAAACAATCACGATGATTTGCACGTGGCGAGTTACGTACCTTCCTAAAGCAAATCATATTCGAACAGAAACAATTTTAAACAAAATAGATCATTTTTATTGATCTATGTCTACAACATATATAACATACCAGCTATGAGCAGCGGCTTCGCCCACGTTAATTAAAGATAAATATGATTTTCATACAAACTTTCACCCCTCATAGTCATTCCCCATATAGCCATTTGGGGATTGAGCTACATGCATACCAAATATTATCAAAATCGCTCCATTATCAGTGGGATTAGCCGTGGAAGTGGAACAGACGGACAGACTTTCGCATTTATAATATTAGTATGGATTAGCGGTCTGTCACGGCTTCGTCAACCTTCCTCAGAAACCTACCTCAGAAATCACACTATCTATGAGAGAAAACCGTACAAAAATCCGTCCGGTAGTTTTTAATTTTCACGCGTTCATAAAGAAATATGCTTCTTATATTATGTGAAGGACACTTAAAGGGGATTTATTTTCAATATGCTCAAAAGCAGCCAGCATGCTTATCACCAGCGTTGGAGATTAATGGCGTTAAAAATTCAATCTTTCGCAATATTGAAAAAAAACTGCATTTGAATTATGTTAACACTAGCGACCTGCCCAGGTTTCGAAAACATGTTTTACATAAATTTATATTTAAAAAATGGTAAGCCCTTCTGGCATAATAGGGACCAACACTGTTTGAATGAGTTTCTTTCGGCATTTCTTCTCAGCAGTGGTCGTTCCGAAATGCTAGTAGTGTGTAGTGTTGGTAAACATCATTTAATTTAGAATATGACGTGAAAAAGTGCCTAATTTTTGAATAAATGATTTGATTTTTATTTTTGATTCACCATCTATTTAAAAAAAAAACTGCAACAATATTCATAGTTTACAAAATCTAAGCCTAACATAGGGACCGACAGCGGGAATCGACTTTGTTTTATACTATGTAGTGATAGTGAAGTGGAAAATATATAAAAGTAATCATATTAATGAAAACGGTTATCTTAATGTCCACCATGTTATTGTGTCTTATCTTTATCTTGTTTTGTTCTCAAATCCGGATTTGTCTGACTTATATCTTTATAATCATAACTTAGTAAATTCTTTAATTTTCCACAATACGTAAAGTTACTAATTACAAACCCGTTGATGTGTATTAAAAAGATTAATGTTAAATAAAAAAAGATTAATCTGCCACGTGTTGCGTAGACCGAAAAATTACGTAGGGAACAAATGTCTGGCCATGCCACTCCCGCCTGGCCCTGGCAGAAGGGGCAAACCCAAGAAATGCTGGCTTGATTTCGTTAGGGATAATATGGTCTGACAACTAGGGATGCCAACGACGGTGCGAAGTGGAGACGCAGAAGTAGGAAAGCGGACCCTGGGCTTCGACGCTCAAAGGCTGAGGAAGACACCGAGAAAACGCTCAGGTGAGAGAGAGACAAAGGTTAATAAACTTTTAACCGGTGTGACTCGCACACAAGGTTGCCAGATGACCGGGAAATCCGCGATTGTCCCGGAATTTAGCATGTTGTCCCGTGTCCTGTAATTTCTCTTTGCTGTTGAAGAATTCACATACCCTAGTTAATGTTCAGAAAGCTACGATAGTACGATTAATGCTGCCAAACGTACATGCGTTAATATAATACCGTTTATTAATTACTAGCTTTTGCCCGCGGTATCACAACGAAAGTAAATCGACAGCAAAAAAACCCGGGAAAATTGTCAAATGGGAGAGAGAGATGCAGTTACGTGTCGTGTCTTGGCAATCTCTTTTTTTTATCCTCGCGTGTACATCGGTGCTGTGCGGCCATGAAGCAGCCAGCTTAAATAAATATTACAATTTTTAAGATTCGGCTGAGATTTCAGAACTAGCCGCCTGTATTCCACTCTCTTTGGGAATATTCTTGTTGTCTCTCAGCAGCCAAGTCTATGTGTCCCCGTCGCCTTGTAGTAAATCCACTCGGGCGCTCGTCATTAGGTGTCCTGACAGTCTGACACGTGTCAGCAACGCCCTCGTATGGAAACAAAACATTAAAACAACTTTCTCTATATAACAGATCATACAAAGGAAACAATCACGATGATATGCACGTGGCGAGTTACATACCTACCTAAAGCAAATCATATTCGAATAGAAACAATTTTTACAAGAATTCACATACCCTAGTTATTGTTCATAAAGCTACTATGATTAATGCTGCCAAAGTTAAGCCAAACGTACAAGCGTTAATATAAAACCAATTTGACATGTATATAGGATCTTATTAGATTTTTCCAAAATAAATATCATTGCCACAACTGCCTACAGCAGATAATTTAATCCCAGGTCGGAAACAAAAGCTCAGATTCCAATTGTAGACCCAGAAATGTCCAGTAAATGTTAACCTGGACCTAGTAAACCTACGCACACCGCATCTTTCTTAAAAAAAGGGTTCATTCAAAGAATTCCGGAGGCTTCACCGATCCCGCCACTGATTGTGAACCATAACTAGTGATGTGCAATTCTCGAAAATTTTTATAAGGGACTCCCTGAACTTGAGGAACTTCTGAAAATCCCAAAAATTCTCTTCTAATCGTACCCGAACGATGAGAATTTTTCATGGAGATCTTCGTGATTTTCAAAAGAGGAAGTTTCCGAGTGTCTACGCCAGTACACCACAACCCTAGGCACGTCACGCCCGCGACCCCTCGCGCGGCAGCCAATGGCTATCGAACACGACAATTTAAATTTTATTCCTGCGCGCGCACTACAAATCTAGTTTTTTCTATTGTTTTTTTTTCCTGTCATTCGATTCGATTTCTGTTTTTCATTATATCAATTTGTAAGAACAAAGAAAAATATAATTATCTAATTATTAGCTCCAAGTATTTTATTTTAACTACCTATTAGTTCCGTAACGAACACCGAGGATAGTATATTTCTCAGTCGCATTTTGCTAGTCATACCATAACCCATCATGCCGCTCGCCGTCCAAAACCAACCAATCTAAATATGTAATTAATTTCCATTCATGCTGAACCTTCAAGGAATCCCCTTTGATATCATTAAAAGATTAATTCATTCTCTACTCAAAGATTAACTTATCATAAGTATAGCTTTGCCCGCGGCTTCACCCGCGTAAATTTCTCACGGAGACATTTATTTTTCCGGGATGATATCCTCCTATGTCCTTCTGTATTTTGAAGATTGGTTAAGCAATTAAAGCGTGAATGGGAACAAACAAACTTATTTCCGCATTTATAATATTAGTTAGGATTAAAATCTTTTAATCTACATTCGAGCGTCTCTAAAAGATTTAAAATCCGTATCCTTTTAGTGATTAACCGGGCGTCCCCTTGGTTAAATCCAGCGATTTATCGAATTAACCGCTCTAAATTTCTGAAAGCAATGAATCAGAAGCGAGCGGAAAGCCACAAAGTAAAACGCAAACCGCAATCATCTCAAATCAAAAATCTCGAAATTTAATTATAATCTATATCAATTTTTAAATTATTATTATTATGAGGAGTCGTTATGGGACACTAATATAAGCCAAAATATATATATTTATAATTTTTGTTAGTTTATCTCACATACCGCTAAAACTTATTGAATTTCATGCGGATCGATTCGATGTGATCGTCTTGCTTTGAAACTTGAATTGCAAAAGAAATCATTGATCATAGGAAGAATGTATTATTTATAAGAAGTTAAGTAAAAATTATATACTTACATATAACCTTCTCTAGATAAATTAAATGTCTGTGCATATGACATACCTATAGTTACAATATCCATAAGAATTTTTTTGATTTTATTTTTCAGTTGTTGCAATTCAACGGTGACTGTGTTAATCACTTCAAGTATTGAAAGTTGAGATATTTAATGTGCATGTTGCATTGGAAACAAGAGCATTTTAAGTGTGGTGTTGGCGGAAGCTATAGAAGATTAGCTGTAAGGAAAGAATGACAACAAATTCTTAAATATAGTATGAGTAAAACGCAAAGGTACTTAAAATTGTTGAAGAGGTAAAATGATCGCTTAATAAGACACGACTTTTTAATAAACATTGCTATGTGAGCTTGTCGTGTCGTATCAAGACATGAAATAGTTTTTAACAGATATAAATAAATACAAGGAATTCCTAAAACCTAGCTCTTTAATCTTGACATTCATCATATCGAGTGTGTTCATTGACCTAAGTGTGGTATTGCTAACACTGGTGTCAGATTTTATTCGATTCGCCTAAAAGCATGACTTTTACGACTACCTAACGCCATCTAGTGGCAGGTAGTCGCATACACACTAGTGAACTAAACTATCCGCCAGTGTGCAGGTTTCCTCGCGATGTTTTCCTTCGCCGGAAGCAAGTGGTGATCTATGAAAACTACTATATATTATGTGTCAGATTGGTATACAAACTCATATGGTACGGGTACGATACGAACCTGAGACCTTTGAGATCCACAGGCTTCAAGATGCACTTTATCCATTACACCACCACCGCTTCTTAAATCTTGACGATAATGATGCTGGGAAGAGGAGGTGGTCGTAAAATCTCTCGTCTCCTCATGCTCTGCTTGCATTCGTGGTTGTGAAGCCGCGAAACCCGGGATCATCAAAAAAAAACTTAAAATCTTGAAGATTCGGCTGTGATTTTACAACCGGCTTGTCTGACCGCTAAGGCAAAGCTAAGTTGCTTAGGCTGTGTGTCTCTTAGTCGCCTCGTACGACATCCACGGGAGGATATGTAGTGGTCCTATTTTAAGGCTGAACCACCTCCGTGGCCTAATCGTCATCATGCCGGACTGCTGCACTGGAGATCCCGGGTTCGATCCCCCGATAGATCAACATGGAAAACGATATTTTTCAGATTTTTCAGATTGATCTGGGTCTTGGATGTTTATCTATAATATGTTATAGAAAATAGTATCGTTGAGTTAGCATCCCATAACACAAGTTTCGAACTTACTTTGGGGCTAACTCAATCTGTGTGATTTGTCCCCATATATTTATATATATAAGAAACTGTTGAAGGACGACCTCCCAACATGTCTTAAAAACGACTTATCGACAAACCTACGGCGCTCAAACTTGGTCCCTGACCAAAAAACAAAAACAAAAGCCGCAGCTCTGCCAAAGAGCCATGGAGCATAGCATGTAGGTATAAAGACGACGGATCGCGTCAGAAATACCACCTTACGCTCCATCACGCAAATAATTGACGTCGGTAGAAAGTCTGCCAGAAAGATGGGCCAGAACAGTGACTACCTGGGTCCCGACTGATGGGAACAGATCGCAAGGCAAGCGATGGTCTGACGAACGGTCGGCCTTCGATAAGGATTGACAACAACTGGCGAGGAACAGAGTGGTTGGAAACAAAGAGAGGAGGCTTTTGCCCAGCAGTGGGACCTGAGAGCTACATAAAAAAAAAAACTATTTATATATAACACACGCCACAAGTCGTAGCAGTAGTTTTTCTGTCCTAAACCGTTTCAGACACTTATCGTATGATGAAAGACCGACTTCGGCGTACTCAGAGATATAAAGCTTAAGAAGGTTTTGGAGCGCCCGTGTCCAAACAATTATAAAGATATCAATGAATTAAACCCGTCAATTATCTAAAATTCTATTATAATCCTAAGATTGATAGAGGCGATTGTTATCCCGTCAATTATTTATTACGCTACTTGCGGTACAATAAATAATACTTAAATAATAAATACATAAATTTGTTGATTACTAAAGTTTGTTGTTACAGCTAAAAAATTATAAATAAATTTATATTTAAAAATTGGTAAGCCCTTCTGGCATAATAGGGACCAACACTGTTTGAATGAGTTTCTTTCGGCGTTTCTTCTCAACAGTGGTCGTTCCGAAATGCTAGTAGTTTGTAGCTTTGGTAAACATCATTTAATTTAGAATATGACGTGAAAAAGTGCCTGTGAAGGCCTAATTTCTGAATAAATAATTTGATTTTGATTTAAATATACAGCTGTTTCATAATACAAAAAATCATTTTGTTAATTTATACAGAAAACTAAATATGTCATTCAAGTTTAAATGAATGTATGTTACTTACTTGATGTCTTGTGTCAGATTTGGATAATAGTTTTCAAAAATTTTTTTATGCAAATCAGTAGGATGATACATTTCTAGTAGTTTGTAACTTTAAGATATATTGAAAAAGAACCTTGATTTTGACATTGTTGGATAAATATATATATATATATCTGACCAATAATCAGACACGTCAAAGGTTTTTTATTATGCTTTTTAATTTATTTTTGGAAATAATAATGAGATGAACAAATTCTGGAATCCATGGAGACTATGGCCAGCTATTTTTCTCATCAATATCAAATCTTTGTATGGTATTTATTAAATAATATCAGTATAGACGATTGCAATAACTATTAAAATAATAGAAGAACATTTTCATTATTTTCCCAGGGTAAACTCTAGCAAATACAAAATCAACGCATGATATATTTGTGAATAATTATGTCACCAACAGAGCCGAAACGAAATTCACGGATTTTGATTATAGTGGCGCTAATGTAATGGCGGTTTTCGGAGCGTTAATAACGCAAATACTGTTTAATAAATACAGTTTGCACCCATCACTGCTTGTTGCTTGATCTACTCTAATATATTCACTACCTATAATCCACCTATACATTCTGATCTCTGACATTTTTCACGTTATCACCTTCGAAGTGGAGGGGAGGCGATTCCGCCAGCTTATACTCGTGATCGCTCCACGTTTCGGTCATTCCGTGCCCGGCGCTGTAGCGAACGAGTGTCAATATGTGTAATGTATGTTCTCGCGATGTTTCCGACGCGGCGGTCGTCGAAGCCAAACCGCCGCCACCGCCTCCGCGAAAAGCGAATAAACGGTTGGAACGCATGAAGACAAAACATAATATAGTGACAGATCCGACGAACGCTGAGAAACAGAAGGAAGTGGAGTACCAGCCTGATTTACTGGCAGTTTCGACACAGTACACTAAAATAGTTTACGATGTGGTGAAGCAGGGGCTCGCTAGGTTGCATGAGACGAAGTCCTTCGTGTGAGTACTTATTTATTATTAAAATTTTAGGATTCTCCCTACCCTGCTCTCCGGTTGGAAGCGCGGGGCACCCTAACAGACGGAATTTACACACGGAAATTTCTTCGAAGATTCATATCTGTAGAACATATAGGGTATACACATAGGGTTTTTTTAGTAAAAGTTCAAAGATTACCCATAAAATCAAATCATTTATTCAGAAATTAGACCTTCACAGGTACTTTTTCATGTCAATTTTTATATTAGATAGTAATTTCTCACAAGCTATTACTGGCATTACGGAACTACTGGCATTGCATGATTATCAAGCTATTTCAGATTTCTTTTCGGTTTTCATTCATCCCTTAGATACCGTAGGCATAAAATATTCTTGGACACAGGAAGTTACGAAGTTACCAGTTAGAATGAAACGATTTTGCGCACACGTGACGTTTACTTGAGTTACAGCCGTGATAACACCATTGTTTTAGCTTTAGCTTTATTTTCCATCTCTACACTTATTAACATGATCACAAAATGTCATTACATTTTCTAAATTAACTCAATAATGTAACTCATTAATCAGGCGTTGTGTTGCGTAAACTTATTTTTTGCTAAGTTGAAACGCTTTTGTCCATATATATTTTTCTTCTCACGATGTTCTTAGATCATAAGCATGTCAAAGTGTTTTTAACACGTTTTTGGGTTAACAGTTACGTTCCTGTTGGACCTTTATTGATTATTTATTGCCATAAAAAAACACGAAGACAAAAATCATTCGAATCATCAACGTTTACATAATTCTTCCGAGAGGAAATTTCTATCCAACCATGAAGGATGACCGTATCGAATCAAATTATAATTACAAAATTATCAAATGCAAAAAGGTAACACTCTTAATAAATATTCTTCACTAGCTATTGCCTGCAGCTTCACCCGCGGTAGCCTATGTTTGATCCCGGGTCGATAACTATACCTATCCTAAGTTACATTAACATCAGGCGAGCGGGTTAAGTAATGTGCCGTCATTTTTTTTAGTGTGGTTTTGTTTATAAACAAAATGACACTATGAACAGAAAATACTCATTTTTCTCACGGATTTAAGCAAATATTTCATACAGACTACATTTCTTCTCAGCAGTGGTCGTTTCGAAATTCCAGTAGTTTGTAGCTTTTGAGAAATTACTATTTAATATAAAAATTGACGCGAAAAGGTGCCTGTGAAGGTCTAATTTCTGAATAAATGATTTAATTTGATTTGACACAACGGATTCCCAAAATGGTGAGAGACACAGACCCTAAAAAGGTCAGTCTTCACACACAAATCAATGGATTACATCATACAACAGTTACATGTCTCAACAATCAGCCATGCAACCATGTACCACACACACACAAATACCCATATGCACCTGCAATAATACTGCATATTGCACTCAATAAGTATAGCAAAGTAACATAATATATGGATTGAAGGAAGAATGAGCAACTTCACAATAAAATATAGATTTAAAATGGAATTTTCTCCCGGCATCGATATTAACTGAAACCTGCAATTTAGGGAGGTGTATAGGCATTATTTGAGCTTATGTGTAACATCTTTGTCTACGCGCATGCGCTGTGACGACGAGCTCGCGCCTGCGCGATGTTTCTTTTCTTTAAAAAACCAATGCTGTCATGGACGATTCTTAACTGTTGGTATTTTAAATATATTGCTCGTGATTTACCAGCCCTAAATAAATAATCTTTGTCAAATACCGAGTATAATTATTTATAAATATATACTCAGACAAGATCATACAATCTTAAACCTCATCTCTGCTTCCCATCAGGCTAGATTAAGGTCAAACGCATTCACTTCCTTTACTAATATTATAAATGCGAAAGTAAGTTTGTTACCTCTTCACGCTCTATCTACTCAACCAATCTTCATGAAATTTTGCACACATGATGTTTGAAAGCCTTTCATTCCGGAAAAATAACCGCTTATTGGGAGCTCACTCGGGTGAAGCCGCGGGCAGAAGCTAGTTTCTAATAAAAAAGTAGATGTTTGGCTGCAGCTCTGCCCGCGGCGCATTTTGCAAAATCCAACGGGTGTTTTTTTACAAACTTTCACGGCTTTTCTGGTTTCTGGGACTAGGAATTAAACAAAAATAGTTGCTCAAATATTTGAACAATTATATGCAAAGCAAATTTCAGCAAATCGGTTAGCTGTTTAGCTTTGAAAGCGTGACAGACAGAGCAATTTTCATATTTATAATATTAAAATGAAGTGTGGATTTGAACCGCAACATTCTGAAACCATAAACATCAACGCTCTATATTGAAAATGGCCACATAAATTGAATACAACCTCTCTCATTCTAACCTGAGCATTCCCCCGGTGATCTCCACGGCTGTCAAGAGTCGGAGCCCAGGGTCCTTTTCTTCAAATAAAAATGTACAGTAACAAATATAATATCAATAAATCGTTTTAACTGAATGGCTAATAACAGAGTACATGTATTTCAGTTGAAAATCTTTTGTCTTGTTCTATCAATGTAAAATATTGTAAAGGACAGAACATATAACTAAAACTCACATTGCTCCCGCACTATTCTAGCGTGAATTCTCAGTTTTTTTGTAAAATCGTTTTTGGACTTTCAACAATCGACATGTAGTATTAAGTACTACTTACTTAATTATTATAATAATCTATTATTCTTATAATTTACTATCATATCATTATCATAATCGTCTTTAATGTCCCCACTGCTGGGGCACTGGTAATCCTCTCATAAATCTTAATGAAAAAAATCCTTTTGTACATCGAACAGTCATCGGTAATGAGCAAAACTTACACTACATGATTATCAGCTAAAACATTTTAAACTTCGACACTAATCTAAATGAGTCCTCATAAAAATAAAACTAGCAATGCTGCTACGTGACGAATTGACCACATGACCATTTGGCCAAGAGTGAGTCATGTATACTAATAGACAGCTAGATTTACGAGAGCGAGGTCAAAGTCTAATTTTTCATCTTATTCACACAACACAACTTCCTCTCTCTCTCTCTTATCTTCGCGTGTTTAGCTGCATTCGGTACTGTGACACAATGAAGCCCGCATTTGCATACGATTTCAGGTGCACGATTCTCACGCAATCGAAGTTCACTCCATCTTCATTCTCGTTAGTATTCTTCATTCTTCATTTGACGACCTCGGTGGCGCAGTGGTAAAGTTCTTGCCACTGAACCGAGAGGTCCCGGGTTCGATACCCGGTCGGGTCATGATGGAAAACGATCTTTTTCTGATTGGCCCGGGTCTTGGATGTTTATCTATATATGTATTTGTTATAAAATATAGTACCGTTGAGTTAGCATCCCATAACACAAGTTTCGAACTTACTTTGGGGCTAGCTCAATCTGTGTGGTTTGTCCTAATATATTTATTATTTATTTATTTATTTATTTTTTTTCTGAAAGTTCTGCTACTGTTTCTGCAATTACAAAGAATAAAACGTCAAAACGATCGAGCGAACGCACCGATCGATAGAAGTTCTTCGTTGGTAAATTTGCATAAAACAACCGAAAAAAATTGGGGAAAATTGATGAAGTGAAAACTTTCTATGGCTTGAGAATCGGACGCCGGCTGTCTGTCTGACGTCATCCTTCCCTGGGATGCTAAATGTTTGCCTCAAAGCTGCCGTCGTCGACGTTTATGTGTCGTTTCTTAGCTAAAAATGTAACCAAGATATAGGTTATAAGACCCACATTTGTCAATTGACGTCTTTGGAGAAAACGTTGCGGTGAATTTTGTTCTTCACCTGCGCTTTGGAACTCAACAGTTTTATGTACATTTTTGACGTCATTAAGTGATGTAGGTATATCATCTTGGAAGTCGGCCATTTTGAATATTTTTTTGACGTCATTAAGTGACCTAATAATGAAGGATTTAAATTTTTAAACATTTGATAATGCTCAATTTCCTCAGTCCCACAAATTAATTAATTATAAACCGTTTTTAATGAAATGTAAATTATTATTACAACAAAGAATATCTAATGTTTATTGGGGTTGTGATTACTTTTGTATATTACAATACAATCTAGTATGTTGTGTCTCTTAAATCATATATTAAAAATTATACAAAATTCAAATCTTACTTAGTTGCACGTAATAAAATAACAAACAAACGGACAATGCTCTATATTTATTCTACGGTCATTTCTCTCTAAGTCTATAAATAAATACACTTTCTCTACTTGTTTAATTTTGTCTGCGCAAGAGTGTGCCAAAAGTAATAGGATTTGTGAAGCTTACATTGTTATAGCAAATTACATTCAATGAAATGTTTGTACAACATGACGTCAGAATCGGTATTTGTTTCTTATTGTCAAGAAAAAAAATTTAGCGAAGAATTTAGAACCTCCTTTCTTTTGAAGTCGGTTAAAAAGAAAAAAATATATTTTTTAAGCCGTGGCTTGAAGTGGAAGGTAAAATCCGTGGACAGTGGAGACGTCAACAGTTTTTTTAGTCTTCGATAAAATCAGATAAACATTTTCGTAAGTCATTATCAGCTTGTTTTGATACTATTGAATGATTGATTAAAGTGTTTTGAGGACGTCCTCTCACATCTGAGCGTTCTACCGGTTCCATCTTCAGCCATAAAGCGTCGAAGCACTGAATTCTCTACTTCGCATGGTCGCACATATCATTCTTGACGACATCAACCCAATACTGCTTAAGTTTTCACCAGCCTGAGCTGGGCGGAAGCAACGCGTCCATTATACATTGACAAAAGTAATTCCTTACTCATTAAGGATATGTTCTTAAAATTTCACGGTCCTGAAACACAACACATTTCTTTTTAACTGCCCATAAATTGGTTTCAGTCGACGTGCGTTCGGGCACGTAACTTCATCGGAAGATTGTGTTTGTACGACGCGACTCTTGTTATTGTATTTAACAATCACTCCCATTGTGCCGGTGAAAAAAATCGATTTTATTGACACGTCATTAATTAGTAGGCCAATTGAAAGGTGTTGTGAGCGCGCGCGTGCTCTGTGGGAACTGTTTTACTCATTCTATTGTTTTATCAAAAGTCATATGATCTTTCATTGAATACGTGGCTCGGTTGCAGAGATATTTTATTTGTCTGTCTGTTGGATATAGTTTATATTTGAATCCTATTATCCGTGTTAATTGATCAATCTGGTAGACCGCGTCTTGCGCAACTTGTACAACCAGTCTGAAATTATTTTTTAGGATTAATTTAATGTTGTATAGTTAATGTTTATCTACTAGTCTATCTTACTGATTTATCATTGCTAGATCTTATCTAGTCTTTGATAACATGCGCTGTACATGTTATTTACGCCCATATATCAAATTTTATCGAAATCTGCCCCGTAGAATTTGCGTAATTGACACATACTATTCTTAGTATAGGTATTAATATATAGATATGTATTTTATATAAATACGTACTTTGATGTATTTAATTCAATACAGTATGTTTATTTATGTAAATCATTGTTTTTTTTTTTATATTACTCGAAGTCTTGTACTCTTTTATTTTTCTTCACATTACACGTTTACCTTCCACTACCTTTTTGCTTTGTTTCCTTTCAAATACTTGGTTGACTGGAAGAAATCCCTTTCTGGGATAAGTCCGCCATTGTATGCGTAATTCTTTTTATTGCTTTCTTTGTGCAATAAAGAGTTTACAAACAAATGTACTTATTAAATATGTTTTGCTTGCTTCAAACATTCGCATTTCCAACGTTGGGACGACTCGATAGAGATATGAGTGACAATAAAGTTATCGCATTTTACGAGATGACTGATCGATCGAAACTGCACAGTGGTGTCCGAAGTACACGGAACTAGATAAAATATTCCATGAACAGTTCTGACACACTCTAACAATTTTATCATGAACATTGTGACAAAGATGCAGAAAAAACATTTTTATCTCGCGACTATTTTCGTATTTATTTGCGTCATAGCAGAGACCAATTCGCAATGTATTGTTTTCTACTCAAAGTTTTCAATGTATTAAGAAATAGGTAGATATAGACAATACAATTGGTTTTCCATTTGGTTGCCATATGTAATAAAATAAAATTTTTATTTAAGACAATTAAATCCGATTATGAAATTAGTTTTAAAAGCCACATGTACTTCATAAAGAAATCATTCTTAATGTTAAAACAGTTAATAGGCAGAAGCACTTTTAAACTCGATTTTTAAATTAAAACTTATTACCGTAACTGTTCATATATTGTCTAAAGTTTAGTTTACGAATTTGTCCAACTTCATGAAATTAAGGGTGAGTTCCAACATTCCACTTTGACGTTGACTTTAACCTGCGCGGCGCCGACTTTTAGACAAAATGGCGTACTTACGTTGCGTTTTTTTACGCAGTATGACGTTAACGTCAAAGTTGGCTGGTGCAACCTACCCTAAGCGGTTTAATGATGTCATTTTACATGCAAGTATTTTTGGAATAGTGACATCATTTCAAGTAAATGGCGCCACCAGCGACATAAAATTATATCAGATCTTGCGGACACAGTTGGCAACTATTACATTTTATTTTTGGAATTTATGGCTTACCTACTTAAGTGGTCGTTATACCGAAACAAAACACAATTGTTGTTAAATTTATGTATTCCGTAGAGCCAAAAGGACAGGTCATCTATTCACTATATTGTTTTCGCTGCATTTTTAGCTCTAAACCACTTTGTTATTCTGATTTTTATATTAAATATAAATAAAAATATATCAGGACAAATCACACAGATTGAGCTGGCCCCAAAGTAAGTTCGAGACTTGTGTTATGGGATACTGACTCAACGATACTATATTTTATAACAAATACATATATAGATAAACATCCAAGACTCGGGCCAATCAGAAAAAGATCATTTTCCATCATGACCCGACCGGGAATCGAACCCGGGACCTCTCGGTTCAGAGGCAAGCACTTTCCCACTGCGCCACCGAGGTCGTCGTATTATTTCATTTTATTTTATTATTTGTCTAATGTTTAAATCATTGTACCTATGTATGTGGCAACACTAAACGTCAGTGCCATGAAAAGCTGGGACATTACAGTAAAATTCGCGCCAGACGGTAAAATATCCCCAAATATGCTTGTACTCAATTCGACATTGTATTATCAAGATTAGTTTTTTAATACAATTTGACCATTGTTATATGTGGTACATCTTACCAAAGGAGAAAGTTGGACAAAAAAAAATCAGGACAATTTATCAGGACAAATCATACAGATTGAGCTAGCCCCAAAGTAAGTTCGAGACTTGTGTTATGGGATACTGACTCAACGATACTATATTTTATAACAAATACATATATAGATAAACATCCAAGACTCGGGCCAATCAGAAAAAGATCATTTTCCATCATGACCCGACCGGGAATCGAACCCGGGACCTCTCGGTTCAGAGGCAAGCACTTTCCCACTGCGCCACCGAGGTCGTCGTATTATTTCATTTTATTTTATTATTTGTCTAATGTTTAAATCATTGTACCTATATGTGGCAACACTAAACGTCAGTGCCATGAAAAGCTGGGACATTACAGTAAAATTCGCGCCAGACGGTAAAATATCCCCAAATATGCTTGTACTCAATTCGACAGTATATTATCAAAATTAGTTTTTTAATACAATTTGACCATTGTTATATGTGGTACATCTTACCAAAGGAGAAAGTTGGACAAAAAAAAATCAGGACAATATATCAGGACAAATCATACAGATTGAGCTAGCCCCAAAGTAAGTTCTAGACTTGTGTTATGGGATACTAACTCAACGATACTATATTTTATAACAAATACATATATAGATAAACATCCAAGACTCGGGCCAATCAGAAAAAGATCATTTTCCATCATGACCCGACCGGGGATCGAACCCAGGACCTCTCGGTTCAGTGGCAAGAACCTTACCACTGCGCCACCGAGGTCGTCAAAATGATCAATATCAATCAAGATATTGATTTTGTAAATGAAATACACATAATAAAAAGATGTAATTGGAAGCAAACAAACACTGGTATTTTGCTAAACAACGAGAATCAGCAAAACCAATGCGTTAAACTGATTACATGATCGGTCTAACCGCGGTGCTAATAGAACTTATATAGTAACCCAACCTCGGCTTTTTATTTATTTACACAACAATGTGTATACACAATGCAAAATAATAATAATGAACGTAAATCGTTCAATTTCATCTTGTACAGTCAACAGCACATCAAATTACCCTGCATGTACCTCTATGGTGCGGTAATTGCGGCGAGTTTGCAATGAATATGGGTAGGTTGATGTGCTGTTGACTGTACTAGCTTTTTGCCGTGGTTTAACTGAATTTAACTCCCAAAAAAAAATTTGTCAACCAACATAGAATGTCCGCCTTTATTTTCATATTCTGCAGGATTGCTAAACCTTATTTGATTTAAATTCACATTATTCTCTGTCTCTGTTTTATAAAACTAAAGTACAAAGAAAATGCCAGTTTATTAAAAAAATATATATTAAAAATTAAAAAACAAAATACCAGCTAAACTGCTGGTAGACAACCACACTAGTTTTGGCCAATAATATACCTAACATTACGTCACTGTGCGTGCACCAATCTTAAGGCAACGGTGTAACCTGTTGCGGTTAATATATCATGTCTGTGTGCCTGTTGCAGTTTTTATGGCGCCATACATTTTTATCAAGAACCCAGTTGCCACCCGTTTAGTTTTTGTATGACTCATTTTCTCAAGTTATTATTTGTACCTAATTAGTTACCTTTATTACTTTAGAATCTTTTGAGCATTTAATGTCTTTTGTATGTATGTTTTGTGTGTATGGAAATTGTAAAAAATATCTGCTCATAAAAATATTTTCGAGAATTATTTTTGCAATTTCCGTAACACGATTCGTAAATGCATGCAATGATCTAATTTTTGAATAAGTTCTCTTGATTTCGATAATTCCCAGAACTTCATTACTTTATCAAGATTATTCACAATAAAATTTTCGCTTTTTTCGAAGCAATACATAAATAATATTCGGAAATATCCAACATCGCCGCTAGCATTTCTCGCATTCGATTCATATCGATAGGTATAATCGTAAATCGATTCGACCTACTTCCTGCAATCTTAATTGAAGTTTTTTTTTTTTTTCATTTCTACGTACATAACTTTTATTAAGTATTAAGAGATAAAATAAATTTGAACTAAGATTAAAAATTAAAAAATCTTTGAGGATTCCGATCGTATCAAGTTGTTGCCGGGGGCTTGTCAATATTTGAAAGTACTGTTTTATCTTTGAGTAGATAAAACAGTAGTTGTTTAGTTGGGCGTATCTGTGTGACAACTGCACCGTCGCTTAGCCAATGCTAGTAGTTTTCCTCCAATTTCACAAGTGACACATTATAAATGCGAAAGTCTGTCTGTCTTTCTATGAGTTCCGCTTTCACGGCTAAAAACAAAACAACAGCTGGACCGATTTTGATAAAGTTTGGTTGTTAAAGACCCCAAACATATGCTACTTAATTTCCACTTGTAACAATCCTGACAAATCTCACTCGCTCCTTTATACTAATCTACTTTCATACAATGCTGTACAGTTTACGAAATCGTGTACTTGTTGAAATCATTGAATCTGCCTACTGATACAGCATCACATCATTATTCCCTTACGGGGTTTATAGAGCCACTAGGAACCTAAACCTTCCCCTGAAATCACACTAGTTATTAAAAAATCCGCGTCAAAATCCATTCTGTAATTTTAAAGATCTAAGCATACTTATGGACAGACAGCGGGAAGCGACTTTGTTTTATACTATATAGTGAAGAATATAGTTATAGGGTACTAGGGAACTCTTTTCGGAATACCAGTGGTCTGTCTTTTACCGCACTCCAAACTATATATTTGAGAAATTTCAAGGAAATTGGTTCAATAGATAAAGCGTAAAACGCTATATTTCGCGCGGTTTCGCATTATAAGTCTATAACTATCAAACATCTTTATCCTTCAAGAAAGAAAGGTTATTATATAATTATAATCATAAAAAATATTATTCGCATTTTGTTATAATACGGACTGGAGTTGACTAACCGTCACATGTTTAAACTGTTTAAATTAAACAAGCTAAAGCGGTGACATTTTTGTTTTGTTTCTTGTTTAACCGACACACGAATGTAGTCGTTGGCACAGCTAGTATACTTATCGAAGTGCATTCGTATTATTGCAAGATAATATAGTTAAGTCGAGTTTCGCGACCCGTGTTTTTGAGAAAGGGATAAAACGTATTGATAGACAAGAATATGTATAGGTACAAGTTTTCCTGTTTAAATGATAATAACGCATAGAGTTATTATTAATCGACTTTTTAATGCCATTTGAACCGAAATTAAAATCAGTTTTCAATGTTGAAACTGATTGACACTTTTTCAAGGGAAATAATTCGTGGCTGTTTGTGGCAAATTGAAATCACTGCTACGAACCATTCAATAGGCTACGAATACTCGCTACGACTAGTTCTACGAACTATGAAATTGGGGAAAACTTAATCGATCGTGTGTCATTATATTTTATTGGAAATGTTACGAGCGAAATAAAATATTTCTGGAATTAGACGAAACAAATGCTAAATTTTACGCGTTCCAAATTCTTCGTTTTATTGACGGCTAACAGAATGGATACCAATATACGATCCAATAAATCTATATTTGCAAGGTTTATCTTCTTTGAATCTTTGTTTAATAAAAAAACGGAATTCTCCATGACTGAATCCACATAATTCCAATCTTACTAGCATGATATTATATTCGTTATACTACTGAGAAAAAGGCATGGCCAATGGATGTTTAAATACCAGAGGCGACTCGCGTGTTGCTGCGGCCCTGAATGTATTTATGTATTTACTAGATGTTGGCCGGCGCTTCGCTCGCGTGGGAATTTTGAGATAAAATATAGTCTATAGCAACATTGGATAATGTAACTTTCTAATGGTGTATGAATTTTTTAAATCGGTTCGGTAGTTTCGGAGATTACCCGCCACAAACATACTAACTCACAAACGCTTACCTCATAATAATAGTATAGATTTTATTTATTATATTTATTAATCTATCACTATAAGTCGCTCCCCATTGTCACTATTATGCATGCTTAGTTATTTCAAACTACGCAACGGATTTTCATGCGGTTTTTTTTTAAATAAATAATGTGATTCCTGATGGTTTTGTTTTGTTGTATATATTCTATTATGGCTTTACCCGAGCGAATCTGTGACGGGCCGCAAGTTAAAAAAAAATTTTTTTTGTAAAACAAAAACATACCTAATTTAATGTTATAACACTTGAATGCACACAAACGTTAATACAAATATATATTACGTCGCTTTATGACGTCAAGACATGAGACTGCGCGTGAGCAAATAACCTTTCTCTTGTTTTGTATGTCACAGCTTACAAAATTTACGGATAATATTTAATAGGCAGTGCAACAATGCAATGTGTTAATTGTCAATTTCAAATCCAAAGTACAGTTTTTTCACGTCTTTATCTTGTTAAAGACATAAATAGGTAGAACCCTGTGCATTTGCAAGAAAGACGTCAGTTCGGCCGCATATCAATTTACCTGCTTGGTAATATAAAACAAAATCTGCCAAATTTTTTATCTAAATGATACATGACTCAAATCCAAATCGTTTATTCAGAAATTAGACCTTCACATGCACTTGTTCTCGTCAAATTTTATATTTATAATTATTTCTCTCGGTAGTTTGTAGCTTACAAAATACTTATAATAAATTACAGCTATTTAACATGCCATCATCATCACCATAAAAGTTGTACGGTACCTATAGTATTTGCGTTGATCTTGGCTTCGTGCCCACACCAAGTTAGTTCAATCACCGCACCAATACCTACTGAACGACACAGTTTTATCTTGAGCGAGACGCCGCATAGCGTCATTATTTTCACAAATGCGCTTTAAAATTATGAAGGATGTGACAGATAAAACGATTAGGATAATGAGTTTTCAATTATGAAATAACAAACAATTCATTGGAAATTCATCGCCATTTTAAATATTGTAATCGTACTAATATTATAAATGCGAAAGTTTGTGGAGGATGTGGGTATGTTTGTTACTCTTTCACGCAAAATCTACTGGAGCGATTGTTATGTAATTTGGTAAATGGGTAAAACATAATCTTATTACGAAAGCGTGCATCCTACTAAAATTATATGTTTGTTACTCTTTCACGCAAAATCTACTAAACGGATTGTTATAAAATTTTGTACACGGGTAGAATATAACCTGGAATAACACATAGGGTACTTTTTATCCCGAAATTCCCATGGGAGCAAAGCTCCGGGGTGCAGCTAGTTGAAAACACAGATTGAGTTAGCCTCAAAGTAACTTGGAGACTTCGTCTTATGGGATACTAACTCAACGATACCATAAAATTGATTAAAAACTATTATTACCCAATTGTTTTCTTAACTAACTATTTATTGTTGTGTGCCAAGAAATATTACCGTAGTATTTTTAAATGCTTGCTAGTATTAAACATTACGGCAAGGTCTATTATATTTTTAGACTGTAGCTAATCGTTGTGAAGTTTATTTTAAATGTTTGCTATCATGTAATTAAAACACTTCTTTGTTTTTTGGTTTGGTCGTTTGGGTTTAAGCAAATATAAACATCAATTGAACCCTTTGTCCCTTTTTAAAGTCGGTTAGGCAATATTAAATTACAAAGTCCGTAGTCCGCGATAAAATAAACACACAATATTAGTTTTACAAGACATAAAACGTTTTTTTTTATCGCGCCGATAATGGTTTTCGACATGGAAAGTCACCGAACGACACACAAAGCCATTCATCTCATAAAAATATAACTTGACATATATAACTAGCTTTTGCCCACAACTTCGTATGTGAGTAAAAATGCGTTTCCCGTGGGAATTTCAGGAAATCCCTTCTTAGTGCTCACCTACAGTGTCCTAGGAACCTACACACCAAATTTCAGCTTTCCACGCCCAGTAGTTTCGGCTGTGCGTTGTCTGTCAGTCAGTCACTCAGTAACGGAGAGTTTTATAAATATTGATTGTTTCTAGTAATAAATAAATAGCCACAGAATGTGTCCCCGCTGGCTGGCGACGAAAAATAGGCCGCCCCAGATTAAGATAATTAAATCATTTATTCCATAGAACATGGTGTTACAGAGTTGTCAAAAGAGTAAGGTACAGCATAATCTGCCTATTAGACGTAGGAATGTTAATTAAGTTAACACAAAGATGAGAGATTGACAGAGTACAGTCAACAGCACATCAAGGAACACCCTAGCATGAATCTCTATTGCGCTATAATAGCAGCGAGTTTGCTATGAATTTGGCTAAGTTGATATTCAAATTCAAATTCAAATCATTTATTCAGAAATTAGACCTTCACAGGCACTTTTTCTCGTCAATTTTTATATTTATAGTTATTTCTCACAAGCTACAAACTACTGGCATTTCGGAACGACCACTGCTGAGAAGAATTGCCGAAAGAAACTCATTTGAACAGTGTTGGTCCCTATCATGCCAGATCGGCTTACCATTATTGTTTCTTACAATGTTTTTTTTTTCTAATAATATATAAAAGTACATAATGTACATAGTCAAAAGGGAGTGTACATAGTCAGAACAGGTTATGATTGTGATCCGAGTGCTGATTATAATATATAGATAGATGTGAAACACAAGTGCAACAGCACTTCAACTTACTGTACGTATTAACAGATGGTCGAACTACGTATTTAGATGCGACAGATAAAAACTGGAGGAGTTATCCAACTGATAGGGATATGTGGAGAAAAGGCCTTTGCCCAGCATTGGGACACAACAGACTATTAATATTAAAAATAAATAAATAAATAAATAAATAACCACCAATATAGTATCCCCCATACACCACATAAGTCGTCAAATCCATCCAAAACCTTAAAATACATTTCAATATATTAATATTGGGTTGCAGCAGTCATTTTAGTTAACTTTCACCAGAAAAACGCAGTGTGCCATTTTGTCTAAACGTCAGCGGCGTGCAAAGTCAACGTCAAAGTTGAGTGGTGCAACTCACCCTAAGCTTAATTAAGTATACTACTAAGTTGAATGTAAATATAATCCAGCTTAATATGCATATCTCGAAATCCACATACGGCATTAACAACTAAATTGCTAACTTTACTACAAACAAGTGTTTAGTAACTAAACACTAATACATTCGTTAGTTAACACGCAAATTTTATCGTCAATTACTAACCTAAATAGTAATTTTATGCATTGCTTCTAATAGTTGATGGAAAAGTTGAATACTTACGTTTCTAGATTGTAAATAAAAAACTATTGCTACTTTCCAAGGAGACCGGTCGTAAAATTACAGCCGTTCTTTAAAAAAAGGTTATTCTTTACATTGACCACGGGCGTCATAGCCCCGAACGCAACCGCGAACATACAGAGATGAGAAAGAGAGAAAAGTTTTCGTTCCGATTATTGGAACTAAGTATTTGGACCAAGTTCTCAAAGGGTGAATTAATCCTTTGTGTTGAAATATAGAACGCACCCTATTCTGACAATAGATAAACGTCAAGTCGTGTTTTTTTTCCCGCCTTCTGCGTCTCTCTTCCCGCGCTGCTCTGTCTGTAACGTGAATGAATGAATGAATGAAATTTATTTGCTTAAATGTGGTACATGAGGTGAAATACATAAATTTTAGTTCGCACACTTAGCCGTTTCTGGCATGCAAAAAGTAAAATTATTTATATGCATTACATGAGTCAAAGTTATTACTTACAATTACAAAGTCAATTTAAATATGATTTTAATTTTTCAGGATGTAGAACTGATGTCTAAGCGTAACATATGTCAAACAAAAAAAAATATATAAATGTCAATAATCAATACAAACAGCAAAATTAAATTATATTATTTGAATAAATTGAATGACTAATTGTAATTTGGTTCTAGGAATTCATTAATGTTATAAAAACTTTTTTCTATTAGCCAATCCTGGAATTTTCTTTTAAACAATCTTAGAGGTAGTTCTTTAAGTTCATCAGGAACGTTATTGTATATTTTAGCACACATAGCATAACAACCTCTAGAACATATCATAGATCTACTAGCGGGCAACAATAAGCGGTTCGGATATCTGCAGTTATTATTACAATGATCGCCTCGTTTCCTGAACAGGTGCATATTGTTTTTAACAAAGACGCAAGTTTCATAGATATATAGGCCAGAAAGAGTCAGAAGTTTATGTTCTTTAAAGAGTGTTTTGCAACTGGTGAGAGGAGGAACGTTACAAATTGCTCTAACACACTTCTTCTGGATAAGAAAGAGCCTCTGTATATCTACCGAATTACCCCACAACAGAATTCCATATCGTAGATTGGAAGCAACATATCCGTGGTAGGCATGCAGTGCTGTTTTTTGGTCAGTTATCATAGTAAGACGTCTTAAGACATACACAAAACGATTTAATTTTAAGCAAATTTTATCTATGTGCTGTTTCCATGTACAACACTTGTCCATAGTTATCCCGAGAAATACTGCATGATCTACTTCGTCAATTGCTTCATTATTAATAGTCAAAGTTAAAGTTTGTCCTTTACCACCTCTATTATGGAATTGCAGATACTTCGTTTTAGATGTATTAACCTTAAGATTATTAGCTTTCAGCCATTTCGCAATGTCTGATATAGCTTCGTTTATGTCCTTATTATAAGATTCTTTATTAGAGCACGATACTACTAAAGCCACATCATCTGCGAACAGCGAGCATTCATGTTCTGTCACGTTAGGCAGATCGTTAATATAGATTAGAAAGAGTAGTGGCCCTAGTATACTACCCTGCGGCACGCCTTGTTTATTAATGTTGCTGTTTCTATTATCACTAATAAACTAAACTTAATTAATTATCAGTTTTTCTTTACTTTGTTCGATACTGCGTTTTCGAAACTCACTAAGCAACGTACTTTGGCGTAACTACGTGTAAAATGGCCCGGGGGCTAAAATGAAACGAAAGCCCCATTTGAACTTATTATTTTTTTACAATTCCAAATACAAACAGACAAAATAGAAACAGACTGCAAAATTATTGAATTTCGTAAAAAAAAATAAAGTTAATCACACACGAGACACATTATGAACAAATTATTTATGAGTCTAATAGGTCAATTGGCCTCTATATCTAATTGTAGCAGCAACACTAATAGATAAAATTATCGGCCAGTTGAGAAACCAATAATTGGTTATTACATAATTATCAGCTAGCTTCAACATACGATGTATTCCTAGACATCGTTTAATTTTCTGACTGATACAAATCATATTGTTAGGTGATAGGGTAATCTCAGGTAGGGTTGGAGTTGAAATAGGCAAAGGCAGACAGTTGTATAATAGTATAATTAATAAGTAAAATACAGATCCTGTGAACAATAAAAAAAATACATAAACTATAGCACTAAATCACTGTAAAATTTAGAACACTTTTCCGAAACATATTAACACCCTTCAAGGGTCTATAAATAATTTAAAATATTTTATTATTATTACAGCGTACGTGTGGTACGTGCCGATATCGTTATGGTAATAAATGAGTCAAAATGTGATTTCTAAATATCAAGTGGAACAATAATTTAAAATTTTGAATTTAGAATGAAAGAAATAAAAATCATGCCAGCGCGCGCGCGATATGACTAAAGAGGTCATAATGCGTGGCGTTACAATATCATCCAAATTTTGACGTTAATATTATTGTTTTCACAAAAAATTCTTACCGCTTTATATTTTCTACAATAAAGGTTAAATATATAAATAGTGGAGAGTATTTATATACTTGAGCTTTATTGTAGAAAATATAAATTAACACTATATTCATTTATTATAGCTTTTGTCCGCTAAATTAATTTGAGAAAAGAATATCGAAGTAAAATCTCAAAGTAAATCTTACGAACCCAATTTTACCTTTAGCGGACGCCTCCTAGTCGTAATCTACTTTACTGCCAAATTTCATCATTATTCACTTAGTAGTTATCACAATGTAGATTAGCATAATCGTAAATCTCTTAGAAATGCAGCTATATAAAAGAAAGATTCGTCGAAACTGGATTTTACGAAACTGTTAAAAACCTGTTACTCCCTAGGGATTCACTTGAATTATTCATGTTAACTTTGGTTGTAAAAGTCGTATGTCTACTTCGAAAGCGTTTTTTTTTTTTTAATATTTGAACATTCAAATTTACGGTACAAAGTTGTTAAAAAATGACGTGATATTCAAAATATTTACTATAAGTATTATATATTTACTACACAGGTGAATGCATTTTTTTTTAATCAGTGGTGTGGTTCCTCCCTAGAATAGGACCACTCCATATCTCCCGACACGTACGTCGTACGAGGCGTCTAAGGGTTACACAGCTTAGGCAGCTGATAGGCAACAATAACATTCCCAAGGAGAGTCGAAGTCAGGCAGGCGGCCGCTTCTGAAATCACAGCCGAATCTTCAAAATTGAAAGGTTTTTTTCGCTGACCCCGGGCTTCGCGGCTTCACAACGCCGAACGCTAGCGGGAACATGCAGAGATAAGAGAGAGTGGGAACACAAAATCTAATTATCTAGATTATGTAATTAGAGTAATAATTATTCAAAATAATTACATAATCTATACTTATCATTTATTTATTTTAGACTTTGAGTCAACTTTCGCAATCTTGATAATATTTTGATTATTTTCACACAAGTATGTGTAAGTGATATAATTTAATATTACTCATAGTATCCAGCTATCTTATCTCAAATCTCTGGTGAATCAATAAATTAATATAAATAACCATTTACTATAGTTACAATGAATGATTCATGATTGAATTGTTATATACATTGCCTTACATAATACACGTGGTTGGCAACAGTAAAATGTCAATACAAACATATAGTTATTTTTTAAATGTTTCTACTAATTTTGTTTTTATATTTATTTATTTGTTTCTACCATATCCTTTAGCGAAACGTGAATGTTATAATAAAATCAATAAAACTTATAGTAATCAAAATGAAACTAACATAAATTAATTGTAATAATATGATATAAATACTCATAGAATAAATTATAATCCCGTTGATATATTTGAGCTTAGACCTAAAACGATTTTTCTGCAACTGTTCACGAGTTGATCGTGAACAGTTTTTTCAACTGCGTCAACTCGTGAACGGACGTGTTCGTATGCAGACTCAAAGACTTATTTGTATATAACGCAGCTCTCAAATATTATTTATTTCAAGAATGTAAGAACATACAAGATACATTTACTTTATAGTTTTCGTCAATATTAACTCAAAACTTTGCAAATCATATTATTATTGCGGCTTCGTGTGTGTCCGATAAACGCCGACCTGATAATTATCACGTCACACATGTTAATTGAAAGAACACGATCATATATTCCATGTGGAGCTATCACACACACTACTTTCGGCTATGTCTCCCATAACAAGACATCGTCGAGTATTATTTTCTTAATTACTTATTAATGCAAGATTAATTACATAATAAAAAAATGTGTTTGAATTATAAGCCTTATAATTTGTTTTCTAAAGAAATCAATTGAACATTTAAAGAATCCCGTTGCAGATTATCTTTTGGTAACTATACCCATTCATAATTTTAACAACAAGCTATCTATAAATGGACTGTTCTTCCACATTTTTCGTCCCTTTTTGATTTAAACCATCCACCGAGAATATTTTTGTTTTACAAAATGATATCCAGCAGCAGACGTTTCCTATTCCATAATTTCCATTTTTTTCATTTATCCAATCACAACAATTTGACCAAACATTTTCGTGGAGAAAAATATCCTTCATCATCACGAATGAGCACCAGCTTTTATCATGTGTTGTGATAATTTAAGCAATTGATAAAAACATCGTCGACAAAGAAAACCTATAGTTACTTTTAATGTTTTTTTTTTTTGCAAAAAATCTATCAATCAATTCATTTATTTGCATAAAATGTAGGCACAAAAGGTTTAAATCATAATAATATGTCCCTTATACATTTTACCTCTTGCAAAATTACATTAATTGTTACATTAATATTCTAGTTTTATCT
Organism: Plodia interpunctella; assembly: GCF_027563975.2. Lineage (NCBI taxonomy): Eukaryota > Metazoa > Arthropoda > Insecta > Lepidoptera > Pyralidae > Plodia > Plodia interpunctella. The sequence goes on from NC_071295.1 coordinate 1,233,841, forward strand.
TTTCTTCAACATTCTAACTTTTCTTCTCTTTCCGGCTTTGCTTCTCTCATGTTTATAGGATCTTCAAAAGCGGAATGATTTCCATAATTACATGCGCGCGTCACACGTAATTAGTTCCTGTCGAATGTAATAAATCTTCCTAATAAATTTCAATCACGTGACTTTTTCAATTCATTTCGATTTTGTAAAACCAAATGAGAGAGCATATACGCACGCTGGCATAAAAAGGGATAGAAAAGCATGGTATAATATTATTTAAAAAATAAACACTCATTTAATAATAATTGGCAGAGAAGCTGACCGGAATAACACTAATTAAAAGAGTTAACTTTTTATAACTATTCTCTGTAAACAGTAATATTTTCTTCCACAAATACAAATCTAGTAATCATTGTGCAATAATTAAAAAAAAGAAACACTTTAAATTTTATTTTCTTTCAAAAGAGCTAACCAGCATTTCCTTCCACAGAGTATTAACCCGCACATCGCAGCCGTTCCACGTGGCACTCGGCGTCATAGTCCTCATCACGTGGCTGAGCAGACCAGGCTCGGAGACGCAAGTCAGGGGATGGAAGGCATTATATATCGGCGCCCTGGCCACGCATCTCGGAGCACAAATATGGATGACATTTGTTTCTGGTCAGTAACATTCACAAATGTTCCCACGTGTTTCTGGCTTTGATGATAATTCGGCAACACTAAACGGTACTAAGCTCGAATCGTATAGTAGATTGACACAAACACAGAAAGGAATACAACACAAAAACATCTGTTGAATAGGACGTTTTAAAATCATTGATGAATATGTTATCTAAGTTTTAAATTAACAAACGGTATTCTTAACCCACCATAAAAGAAAACAATTTTCCAGGCAGTACAACATTATAAAATTAGCATTAAACTGTACTAGTGCATTGTTTTCCATCACTGACATGACATGACATGACACACCTTGGATATCATATTACAATGCATCTCAGGCGATCATTTCTCGGAATAAGATGCAACCAAAAACTACCAGATAGCAAATTGAGATCTTGTTAAAGATGTTCGTAACCTTAATTATTTTCAAGCGTCATCAATTTATCATATACTTAGCCCTTGTTAATAAGTGACTGCATGAATAAGATGTTTTTGTTAGTCGAAAATTACGCAAGTCACACCAGTGTGACATTAATTTGTTTCAACTCAGTTTAAGCTAAAATTATATTCACTCAAATTGTCACTCATATAATAATACTTTTCTAGAAGTGTATTATTGCAGCCATCCTTATCCATACATATTGTAAAACAAAGTCTTCTGCCGCGTCTGTCTGTCTGTTCGCGAAAATCTCAAAAACTATTGCACGGATTCTTAAGCGGTTTTCACCAATAAATTGTGCGCTTTCGCAGGAAGGTTTGTGTATATAATTTATTATGTTTTTATCTGAGCGAAGCCGGAACAGGTCGCTAGTATTGTATAAAGTGATTACTAGTAATAAAAACATGCAAAGCGTAGCGTCAACAAATCTGGCAAAATATATTCATAAAAGGTTAAAAATAAGCAGTCGATTTTTGTTGTAATCATAAGGAAGTAATAAGATACATTAATGCAACAATAACATACACTTATTGCATTAAATGTATTCGATAAAAAATCGAAATGCATCCCAAATCGATAAACTTAATTTTACGACGAAGACTCGACCATGGCAAGATAAATCATTTGCGAAAATAATTGGAAACTTACCTGTGTTTTGGACCTACCTTTTTCAAATTACCTAACAAGACTTAAATTAAGGGTAAATTATCTTAAAGTTAATTTTGTTTGGGTGGGCTTGAGGAGAAGAGAGGTGGTTTACATACTTATCGTTTCCGTTTTAACCTTACCTTGCACTCGCCATTAAATAAGTAAATATTGAACCGGAAACATCTACAAATATTTATATGCAAATGTGATCTTGACAATAATTATCAAGGCAAAAATATTGGCAAACATATTGGCTATGCTTTTTTTTTCTCATTACAAACAATCAATGCATACAACTAGATAATTCAGCCTGGAACAAGTCTCTCTCTTATCCTCGCCTTATCCGAGTTGCATTCCACAATTTGTATAGATCACTTTTTTATTTTCTGCTTTTGTTTTTGTACAAAAACAAAATATATTTATTAGCAGAAAATTTATGACTTTTTTATTTGAATTTATATTTTATCGGTAAAAAATAAAACTAAACAAATACAATTAAAACTTACAAATTAAATATTTACAAAAACGCCAGTCCCGGCAATTCGTTGCCTCGAGGTAATATGCCCAGAAGGCCGGCATCATTGCAATATTGATTTTCTTGCCAGAAAATGGAAAAATTGATAAAACTATAATGACGGCGCTAGTGACTATAAAAATAGGAAATGCTACAAGTCTTTACCCAACAGAATAAAGTATGAGGTTGGCAGTAAAATTTAAATGGTAGACTTAAAATGCCAATAAAACCCAGAGCTTCTTGATTAAACGCGTGTTTAGTGGCGGATTACGTTAGGCGATTGCACTCTAAACAAGCCTGTGTTTAAGTTAATATATCTAGTTACTTTAACTACTAAGGTTTAATCAAATATGGTACCTAATTAGCGAGTGGTTAAATCTTCTTAACTGTACTTAGATTTCTTTCGTTTATGTATTTTACAGCCAAATATTACTCTGAATCGTGATTACTAATATGGGTACACAAATCTTTAATACTTAAATAAAAAAATAAATGTATTTTTTTACATGGAACTTGTATGACAGTGAGGTCCTATGATGTCACGGAATATATTTTAATGAATATTGAAGCATTTAGCAAATTACGTAATTAATAAAATTGATCAAATAAAATGACATAATACATTAATATGTTTGGTTTACCTTATATCTCGATAATCAATGGAATCTTCAATTAAATTTTGTGTGCCGGTGAATCATGATGGGTCCCTCTTTAGTATCTACGCAAGGTTAATTCTGTCTAAGTTATAATCAAGAATGCACGTACCTCAACTGCAGTAAAGTGCATGTGTTGTGCAGGCTGCAACGTGATCCTCGTGATAAACCATATCAGTAGTTACATCGACTACAATTATATTATTATCGTCACATCGCGACAGTTACATTACTTTTTCGTTATTTTTAACGACAAATAATACTTTTTACGCTAAAATTATTGCTGTCTTTTTTTCTGTTGCCTAGCTTTTTCTCACGGCTTTGACTGTATAAAGTGGACACCAAAATTTTCATTACAAAAATATCCGTTCAGAGACTGTACTGA